>NW_026715404.1:0-20710 GCF_029784015.1 Lycium ferocissimum | reverse complement strand
AGAGCATTTCAAGCTATATGTCCAATATTCAACATTTTCATCAATTTCCCTATTCCAACCAAAGTAACTCTCATATATGGGACAAAACCATTCCAACACATTTTCTACTTACTAATTCATCTCCAACAACAACAATTTACACCTTAACAACTTCATGATCTTAATACCATAAAATCACATTAATGTGACATAACTCTCCACATTCCATTTTCATGCAAACTTAACCCATATAATCTTTATTTACATTATAATGATCACACTAACACAACTAACATGCTAAACAAAATAAATCCATCACACTTTCCCTATCACATACCACACGGCCATAGGCCAATTCCAACTTCATTCCATTTTCATTCAACTTTCATTTCCAATACAATTTCCACAACAACCACAACTAAATTACAACATAAAATCCAACTCATCTTACCTATACAATAACATATACACACGCCCTATACATGCATATATAATTATCATGCAAGCTTCCATAATTTCATGATTTCTATGCATTTCCACATACTACAATATAAATGAAGGCCTTACAACACCTAAAAGAGAATTGAATCTTACCTTTTTCTTCTAACTTTTCATTCCACCAAATTGTCCAAAAACGACGAAACCATTTTACTTATCTTCCGAAATAATTATACCACGTTGTGTAGGACCCTGAATTAGTAGGAATACAACAAGAAAATAATTTTGGGACCAAATTAAGGACCATGGCATGAACGGCCATGGTTATTTCTCTCCTTCTTTCTCTTTCTTCTTTCTCCAATTTCTCAAGTTTCTTGAATATCCCTTTGGCCCCCTCCTTTCTTTTATTGCCATTTTTAATTTTCTTACGCTTGGCCCATTTTCTTTCCTTTTTTTCATGCCATGGCCTATCTGGGCTCTCACTGGCTAGGCTTGTTTTTTTTTTTTTTTCAATTCTTCCAAGCCCAATTTCTTGTCCATATTTTTGGTGATTCATGAAACCATTTTCCGACATTCCAATTTTGCCCTTAGTCTTTTCCGATATTTCCACATCTAAATTTTTCATAACCAACATATATATATCAAACAAGATCAATTCATCACATTGTCCTTAACTTGTCTCAACAATCCCAAGGTGTCCAAAGATGTAAGGTACGGGTTATAACACTCATATTCCTTTTTCTCCTTCCTCTAGAATTTTCTTCTTTTTTCTTGACTTTTCTTCTCTTTTCTTGAAAATTAATTAAGAAGACCAATCGTCTTCTCTTACAAGCTTCACCCATGCACATGCACAATTACCCTTATTAATTAAAATGTGGCACACACCATACATATTACACGGCCACATGGCCTTTTCTTGAATTTTCTTGAACTTTGTGAAATTACCATTTTACCCTTAACCTTTCTCATTATTTCCATACTACTAATGTCCATAAATAATACTCATAACCTACTTATGCGTTAAAATAATTTAACATAGCCGTCCTTAACTTCTCACTATTATCTCGACTATCCAAATGTGCAAAATGCGATGGTAACATCCTTCCTCTTTTGGAACATCTTCGTCCCTCGAATGTTCAACTAGTCTTACAGGGTCGCATAAGCACCTCGGGGGAGCTCCCTTTTCAAAGCTATTTCCATCCTTCATATTAGCTCTTAAGCCATCCAATACCGTTCTCTTTGTCATACTCTTTCTCTTTATATACGTCCATTTTCCGGCGTCCGCACTATTCAAAGTTTGTGCGAACTTCTCATATCACCTTAAACATTATCCGACTTCTATCCACTTATCAGTTTCGTTTCCCCCTACCTTACTAACTCACTTCAAAGAAAAGGTCTCCCGCAGCTCAAGCGTTCATATCACACACACTACCGTATCAACCGTCTTTATCTCATCCTTACATTTCTCTCACCTCGCTCTTCCCCGGGCGCACCTATACCATTATCCATTCGTACTTGCCTCATATCCTCATTCCCAACCTCAATCTACAAAGTGGAATAATAATGCCTTACTTGGCAACACTTAAACCATTCCTTACCCGATTAATGTTTTGTACCGTGAACTTTGCTATCGGGTTCACATGTCCACCGATACCATCATATTTGGGACATCCTACACCTTCACATATATTCAATTACTACTAACTAGCCCACAAAATACGTCCAAACGCTGTTCCAGCCTATCCTAATTCCCGGGGCTGTAATGCATTTTCTGCCTCTTCACCGAGTTAGTCTGCTTCGTCTCACGCGATCTCTTAGGGTTTCCAGCCATTCCATATACTCGAATTTACCTTAAGCTACCCTAACTTCTCATTTGCCTCGTATGTCTGAATATGTAAAATTTCTCGCAAACTTCCCAGTGGGGGTCACCCATCCTCCCACCGAGCACGCTTAACTTCGAAACTTCGCGAATTCGTGCCTTAACACCGATATTTTCGCGTCCGCTTTCTTACATGGCCTTTACTACCTCGATCCAAGCCAATCAAAACTTTATAACTTCCGAGACATTTTCGTAATACGTCCCTTCTACAATGACCGTTTTACCCTTTTTAATTCCGATGTTCACCTTCCGCCCGTACGTATGACCATTTCGTCCGCGCCCAACTCCACGTAACAGAACAAATATATCCATCTAGTCTCACCTCGTTTGGCTTCCATATCATTCCTCGCCTTTTTCCGCCGATACCGGGCGCCTACGGAAATTAACATTAGCATAAGGAATCTTATGTCCTATGACTTTGCTCTATCGCACCATCTCGCCTACGTGTTAAAAGAAGGTCAACCATTCCTAGATGCCCCGTGCCTTCCCTCCTCGTCTATGGGAGCGTGGCTCGCTCACACTCATAAATGTGACTTGACGGGGACACGACTTTGCACAACCCTTGGACCGACCTCGCTCTCGACACACTTTTGTCACACCCCCGATTTCGCTGGTGCGTGATGGGCACCCGACCCGTAGTCGAGCGAGCGAACCCACCGACTCTTACTACGTACTAAAATTTTTTTTTTCTAGTAAATCTCTACGTCAAGTATACATAATAAGATTGCCGAAAAATTCCTTTGTCTGCTTTTAAATCAAATAAAATATGTAATCGTACAAAACTTGTATCACAAGACAGATCGACTCGAACCCACGACTATGTCCGCAAAAGTCTCTAACTTCGACCGACATCATAACAGAGAGCAAGCCGACTCCTGGCCGACACCCCGCAGCAAATGAGCTTGCCAACTTCGCGAAACATCTTTCATCCTAGCCGCTATCCGTCCGGCGTACCGCGCGCACGAACGCAACCGCCCACAAGAAGCGGGCGCACGAGCAATGTACCGAGTATGTAAGGCATAAATGATAACATAATAAAAATGTGATACGGACAAAGATATAATAAGAGAACACGGGAAATAAGAGAAAAGGATCTGATCAGACCGCTCCTCTCGAGGCGAATTATGCACGCTCACTTTTACCTTAACACTTACATCCATAACCCCGCCCGCGTCACATAATATCATTAGCCCGCGTCCGGACAACATTAACCGATACGGGATTCGCCCCGAACCAATGCGGATTTGCCTAAACCAAGTGGATTTCATCTCATCATCGGGTTTGCCCCACCACCGGGTTTGCCCCACCATCGGGTTTGCCCCACCATTGAGTTGGCCCCACCATCGCTTTCGGCGCCTCACCTCGAAGGAACAACAATCATAAGGCGAGACTATCATCGGAAAATTAACATTAAAAGAAAACATAGACATTATAAACGAAAACAATAAAGATCATAAGGCATTGTTTCATATACTTCTTCTCGTATCTAGCATTATCTTTATCATCATAGAACCATAGTCGTCGTTGGCCCTAAGACCTTTAATATTGTAAAGCTTGGTTTTCAAGAAAAATAAGCATTTTAGAAAACACTTGTAAACTTTTAGTAAGGAAAAAAAATCATGCATTTGGGTCATGGTTTAGCTAAAAACAATTGTTCAGTGGTCGAAATGATAACCAAGAATTTCCACGATTATAGCAAGACGAAATAAGCCTAGCGGGACAATAGAGGGAATTGAAATAGTGGGCCCACCCCGATCAAATGAGGTGGCGTACATAATTTACGTATAATATGTTCCATGACAATACTTAGGAGAGTTTTAGGGTAATCTGTCCTAATCATGCAAGTTCTAAGTGTTGGACCTTTCTTTCAACCATTCATGAACATTTACTTCAATTTACCGAAACGAATAGTAACTAATTTCGGGCCTCTCGATTTCTAGGAAAGGAATTGTCCCCGAGGCCCGTATTCAAGCCTACTACGTTTAAGACACGCCAGCATAGAAAGCGAAGTCTTACATACCTCTTTCCGCTCCTTCGCTACTCCAAATCCAAGTTGCAAATCCGCCAAAATCTACAATTTGGTCATGTTTACCAAATGTTAACTCGAGCATCTAAAAGCAAGTTCTCGAAGTAACACTTGTCTCTGTAAATTCCCCGCAAGATTTCCCCGTAAATGCGCCATCCCGAGAATATGGCTCGCCCAATTCATCCGTTAACAACAATCCGAGAATTCAACTCGCCACAATATCAACAACAAAACCAACAATAGATGTCCAAACATATTCTAACATTAACAAGTCATCTCCACATATTTCGACAACCTTCCAATTATATACCTTCAAACTAACATCAATGCTCGCATATTCGAGTATTAATCCGAGACCACTTAAACATGATTTAAGAACGTTTCAAGCAATCCTTATAATATTCAAAACAACCCAAACCATAGACTAGCCTACCCGAAATCCTTCAATTACATTAGGACATCAACGATACATTTCTTTCTTTCAATTTCATAAACTATATTGACGATTCCATACGTTAGCATTTTCATTTCCATCAACACAAGGAATCACACCACAATCACATAACGTTCCAAATCAGTCTCGCAAGCGACTACAACTTCCACTTGGATCATTAAACTTTATTTTTCAACATAAAATCCACAACAAGCAACAACCAAAATATTAAGTAAATCTAATTCATCCCTTCCATACCAAGGCAAATTCCTCATTCCCGCCACCACACACATACACACAACTTCATGAATTTCATCCATTACAACATATTGCAACACGTCCAAACATGCATAAGACACAATCCATACATGCTAAATAAATTAATTCCTTACTTCCATATAGCATCACACACACGCCGCACACAACACATGCATAACTTCATAGGTTTCATTCATTTCCATACTCCACCGCATCCACAAACCATGTATAACATATGAAAAACAAGTTTGAACCTTACCTTTCCTTCACTTCTCCACCACTCGCCAGAGTTGGATTTTGCAAAACAAATGGTTTTCTTCTTCCAACAACTACTCCATATGATAGAGACCTTCCATTTAGTAGGAAAACAAGAAGAAAAATGATTCCCCGTGATCAATTTTCTTTCTGAAGAACCAATTCATGCTTGGCCGAATTGGGTCTCTCTCTCTCTTTTTTTTTTTTTTTTTTTTTTTGTTTTTTCTTTCTTTCTTTCTCTCCACTCCTCTAATTAAAAGATGACCAACTATATATATATAATTCTCCCATCATCTTTCCATATTTATATCTTGGTCCCTCAAGTATGGACTCATATTCCTTTTTCTCCTTCCTCTAGAATTTTCTTCTTTTTTCTTGACTTTTCTTCTCTTTTCTTGAAAATTAATTAAGAAGACCAATTGTCTTCTCTTACAAGCTTCACCCATGCACATGCACAATTACCCTTATTAATTAAACGTGGCACACACCATACATATTACACTACTAACATGGCCTTTTCTTGAATTTTCTTGAACTTTGTGAAATTACCATTTTACCCTTAACCTTTCTCATTATTTCCATACTACTAATGTCCATAAATAATACTCATAACCTACTTATGCGTTAAAATAATCTTGGAACATAGCCTCGTCCTTAACTTCTCACTATTATCTCGGACTATCCAAATGTGCAAAAATGCGAGGTGTAACAGAACAAATGCATCAAAGGATATCAGATTTGGCCTATATCTCCTATATCGTACACACAGGTCGTAATCTCTTTTAATCCATGCTTAAACCATAACAGACTTTAAAATATTCCTGCCCAATAGGTACTGACCCTTTCTTCACATGATTCACACTAATCCCTTAGCAGTTTAAAGAATTTTACCAATCAAGACTTTTCAAACCAATATGCTAGTTTCAACTTGACATAACTGGGGTTGAATCAGAGGCAATTTATAGGCTTATCACACTCAACATACTTCAATAAAGAAAAGAGAACCACAAGGGACAATAAAGATTGGCAGGGTATCATTTAATTCTTTATAAAAGACTTCATAGTAAAGAGAGTGCACAAAATGGGACAAAAATAGAAGCAATATGGGAAAAGGGACATGGAAAGAGAAAAATGTTTACATAGCCATTTCCAAAGATACATTTCAAACGTGATCATTTTTAGAGACATAGGCATAGAGAGACCTAAACCGGTCTAACTATATGTGGTTCTTGCAAATAATCAAGGACATGACAAAATAGCAGATGGCTCTACATTGAAGCATACTATTCATCAACAGTAATCCAGTCAAAACAAATTACAGCCTAAGTCTTTAACAGGAAAAGGGAAGGTTTTATTAATTCCCTTTGGTTTATAAGTTCAACAAAGAGCCGATTAAAATATGGAGACTTTAAAGGATAAATAGGTAGTTCCACCTAGAATTTCTTCTTTTATCTTATCTTTCAAATGATCAAAAGAACCACAGGCCATTCAAACAAGCAAAGACTCTGTTACACCTTGGAAAATTTCCGTTAACGTACAGTGAATATGCTGACGAAGGGTAAGGCGTATACGATGTTTTGATAAGTAAGAAATAGTATTTAATTGTCCTAATTAAGATTTTCAAAGACATTCAAGTTAAGGAAAGAAAGTTGTTAGGGAAAGCAAGTCATATGTTGGGTGTCGGGCAAGATTTACGAGTATCGAGTTAATGACGTTCTAACGATGCTTTGGGAAAGAGTTATAACATCCCTTAGATTGGTATTGAGGTATTAAACAAGTGTTAAGAAGGTTCTATAAGGATCGTAGATCAGACGAGTCGACGAGAACAAGTCCCCGAAAGCTGGGCAACATACAGTCAGACATATTGGCCGTATAAAATACACGGACTGTATGTCCAGTCGTAGATTCAGTCTAGAATAACATACTTCACTGGACTAAACATACGGTCCAAACATACGGCCAGGTTAAAATATACGGACCATATGTTGGTCCGTATGTTCTGGTCGGGTCTGAACTTAAATGATATAAGGGACGTCTCCTTCATTTTAATTCATTTTCATCTTTCATCTCCATAACTCAAGAAACCTCTAGAATATTCTCTACACTTCATCCACAAGAACACAAAGGAAATTGATGATCAACTTTATCAAACCAACAAGAATCAAGAGTGTGAAACCCATTAAAGTCATCTAAGTCAAGAAATCCCAAGAGAAGTGAAATAGGGTTTTGGTGCAAAAAGGATACTTCCACTCAAGACTTGTTTCTACGCTATCTAAGGTAAGTTTCATGGTATTTTCATTATGTTTGAAGTATTGATAAGTTGAAACACTTGGATTGTACTAGAATATAGAAAATGGGTCATAAATGTGTGAATAGTGTCATTGTTGAGTAAAGAGTTGGAATGAATCATGAATATGGATATGTTGTGACTATAAATACGTTATAAATGACATTTAGAACATGGAATAAGTATTGTATGTGAAAGAACACTATAGTGAACTTTGGTCATGATTATGGAGAATTTGGAGTGAAATTGTGGAATGTGGGCAATGCATTTGAATGATGATTGTTGTTTATGATATTGTGATGGTTGTTATAAATGTTTGGGAGTTGATATGGAATATGGTTGTCAACGCCGTAACATAGGCCACAGCTTCACCCCCTGTCAACTGTGCCTTATATATATACATAAATATCACAACATAGGCCACAGCTTCACCCCCTGTCAACTGTGCCTTATACATAGACATAAATATCACAACATAGGCCACAGCTTCACCCCCTGTCAACTGTGCCTTATATATATATATATATATATGTAAATGCCACAACATAGGCCACAGCTCACCCCCGTCAATCGTGTTCTATATATATATATATATATATATATATATATATATATATATATATATATATATATATGAAAATAAGTACCGCACAAGTAAAATAAAATAATATGATGTCATTCTACCTCTGATGAACATTTACTGAGCTAACATCATTAAAACATAAAATCTCAAAACTCGTGAACAGAAGGAACATCAAAGATGTATACTTCTAGTACTTCTAAGAGTAGAGTAATATGGAATCTCGCTTACTCGTTTGTTCATTCATATCATAGGATCATGCCAAAATGAAAGAAAGGGAAAACCTTACACACCTGGAAGCTTAATTCTCGACTTTCCGACTTACTTCTTGTGTTGCACTCTATATAAGATCATTCGTCGTAATCTACATATAAAATCATTCATACTATTATTAGGCTTATCTTCAAACGCTTTCCTTAAGCCTTCAAATTAAATCCCTTAAAGTTAGCCGAAATTCGGCAACATCTCCCCTGTTTATATCCCTAGCCCGGAATCAGAATACCAACAATAACAACAACAATAATAACATCAACAACATCATCATCAATACAAAATATTCCATAAGACATCCCACACGATGTTTTATCCGATTTCTCAACCAACAACTTCATTACACGGCCATCTAATAGCTCTACCTTCGTAATTAAACTAAAAGCAACATTAATAAGGAAAGATCCATACCTTATTCTGGTTAAAACAGCAATATCCTCAGTATTCACCTTGAGTCCAAGCCAAATCCACCGCAAAACGATACTATAATCACAATTATGCACCACCCGAGCCTTGATTAGTTAAAATCACTCAAATCCCTCAACTTTTTATGACAAAAATGACCCTATATGTTGCTGAGCTTTAAGATCTGATTTTGGGTGAAAAAAAAAGGGGTTTGACCCTTTTATAGATGGATAAAGTCGGTTCGAGACCGTAGCAAGATCGTAGCGCCGCGGCTACCGTAGCACGCTCGGCTATCGTAGCGTGCATTTACGCTCTCCGTCGGCCTACCTTGTAACGTCCATAATTCTCTACTCCGATGTCGTATCGACGAGCGGTTTATTGCACTGGAAACTAGACTCGACGAGCTTATTTTAGGCTTTTGAAACACCTTAAAACTCCTAATATACTTGGAGATATACCCCTCCAAACTTGACCCAAAATTCTGTCAACTCTTTTCCAAATTTTCGACAAACTTATTTTTTTCGATTTGCTTGATCCCGGAACCTTTAGACGCTTACTTCACACTTGTTAAGAGTATTCATTAACCTTATAAGGGTTCCATGACCTCTCCGACCTTACGTTAGTTCACTCACAACGCACATGTCGCTAAAATTTTCGAGGTGTAACACATGTGAACAATCCGAACAACCTAAACCTTTACTAATGCATGATGGATCACATAGAGAACTTATATAAGTATACAGATGTTTTGTTTGACAAAATCATGGCCATTTGAGATTAAGACTTTATCTACATTAGGCCAAACTTCAAATTAACCATAAAGGCAGATAAAAAGTGTTCATTGAGAGACTTAAACATGCTGACTCTATGCAAAGCAGTTCAAAACAGTTTCTATGCCAAGTTGATGGATACCGATTCAAATAATCATGTTAAAGATTTTCAATGCCACTTTAATTTTAGTTTACATATAGGGACTCGATATAACCAGTTTAAACTCTCACTTTGCAATTTATTTTGGACTTAAACTATTCATGAATCATTCAATGATGAGCTAGTGCAATATTTTAAACTAATCAAGTATGCACAAGTTTTAAACACATACTGATGTATTAATTAGACTGTGTCAAACAAACATGGAATTCATTATGATTGATAACCCTTTGGCCAAGAACAAAACACACCACCCAATTGCAGTTATACTAAACAAGCATAGAAAATCAGTATTGCCCTAATTAGTGACCGTTGAGCCTAAAATAAAGCATAAGGAAGAGATCTACACCTATTAGTGACCTCAAGTAGCACCATTTAACCTCTAGTTAACAAGAATTAAACAAAACTTAAACATGCTTAAGTCACTTTAAACAAACACATCCTTGACCATGAACTGAATTAAACCAGGCATTACAATAGGCATCATGACCAGGCTAGATAGTGATTTAAGTGAAGTTGCAAGTATGTTAATCAATCAATCATAATGAAAGATTAGAACAGGCTAAAGATCAAACTCATCCTATCTAATAACTAAAGTTAAGCTAACTCCAATATCACGTTAAAACATTTATTAACATATACTGATTGAGGAACAACACATTGCTTACTATACTTTAAACTAATCTAATCTAACTAAACAAGTAGATAATTACATGCTTATAACTAATCTAAGCTAGCATATAACTAAGCAGGAAATCAAGCATATATAAACATGTATACAGTCTGATATCTAGGCTAGTCTAAGCTTATAAATGAACAGAAATTAAACTAAATCAAACCATACAAATAAGCATAATATCTAAACTATTCTAAACACCTAAGCACATAAATATAAAGAAATGAAATAGAAAGGATAAGCAATTACCTTTTCTAGGTGCAACCCTTTGTCGAGAATGGAGTTAAAGATCTTCTTGCTCCTCCACCACACGAACTCAGCCACAAACAAAATTAAAATATTACTCGACAAAAGACTAAGGAAATTCAACTAAGCATCCAATTCTAATGTAGGTCACTCGTTAAAACCCTAGTATCGACTTTTTGTCTGAATATATATGATATTCTGCTGTGTGTATGTGCATTTGAGGGTTCTTTATGTAGAAACCCAAATTGAAAAGAAACCCTAGAATCAATCGATGTGGGACTAACACATATTTGGGACTAGTTCCCTGTCACGACCCAAATTATGGATCGTGCGGGCACCTGCCTAATTATCTCTTAGTAGGCGAATCCTTACCAACCACCCCTTTCATAAAGATGTTTTGAAAACAAATGTAAGCAACAACAGTAATTAAAATAAACCTTAGGAAAACATTCTTTAATTAATTAAAAACAATTTAACCTTCCCATGGACCTAGTCCAGACCGCAGACAAGAGCTTCTAAATTATAGAGAGATAACATAATTAAAAAGACACAGCTTCCACCTTTGGAATGAGATGAACAGAAGTTATAGGAAGATATCCGCCACTGCAACTAGTGAAACCTTCAAGCAAAACCTGAAACACATCTACACCCCCAAAAAGGATGTAGCAAGAGTAGTATCAGTACACCACACGTACTGGTAAGCATCATAGGTCGACTAAGATTAGTTCACGCAACACGATATAAAATAAAACAGAATAGACAGAAGAGTATAGTCATAACACCTTTTTACATCCTACCCATACTTACACAGTTCTAATATAACATGCTCGTAACTCATTTCCACACCAAGAAACATAAGGAAGTCAAGACCAATGGTCAACAATGATCATCTTCAAGAAGGACTCCTAAGCCAGTTAAACCACATCAGTTTGTACAATACAGAACTCAACCTCTCTACCACCCGACACTCAGTAGGATCACTAATTCTTACCTTATTCCCCTTACTTTAACATACTAGTAATTCAACGATTAGACTCCATTAGACACATAACCCATAATGGACATCAGACTCAACCCGCTTATCAAGTATCAAGTAAGAAATAGAAAATCAATGCATTCAATGATAGCAGTTTCATATACTTCCCAAAAACTTAGCCACGCTAATGGGGTCAACTCAACCTACCTTCCTTATTCTGAGGTTAATTGTGAATGCCTCATTTTCATAATTAGGAGGGACTCAATTGAAACTTACCAGAATGAACCATAACTATATGCCATCCAATTGGGATCGGCTCTGCTACTGACACAAAATATGAACACACAAGTATAATGCAATTAATGTTAGTATCATATCCGTACACATATTTTAAATGGTAATGTTTGACCCATTAGCCATGACCTGTAGGGGATCCACGGTGTCCATGTACCACTCGCTTCAGAACTAGCCTCGGATCACGAGCCCATAACTAGGCCACATCCTCACCCCGTGTCAAATATGTCTTTCCATATTTATATTATCTTTCTCATCACAATGTTTTTCCGTTCCACAATCAATAAGGAATGTGAATGATCAAGAATAAATATCAATGCACATAAGTCACCATGCAACAAGTCATATCAAGACTCAAGAATCAATTTATCAATATCAAGAATACAAGCCACCCTATCGCAAGTCGCAACGAGACTTAAGAAATCACTCTGCTAACAATAGGGATACTCCACGAAGATGCATACAATAAGAATACACATCATCATGCAATAGCCATAAAAAGACTCAGACATGACTCATCCATAATACGAATAAGGAATCACTCTAAAATCCACAAGGAAGTATGTACCGACGATTCCCGCATGCTCAGTACATACAATTATGACAGCATGAATACTTAATGGGGACACCTACGATTTAGGAACAGGTCGACCCCACCCATGGTACAACAAGACCCTATTATGGCCAACTCGATAATTGCACATACCCACCCTCTAACTGGATTAATCACAAAACATAACTACTACTTTTCTTCCTTTTTTGGTATATCAACTACGCAACTTGTTTCCCTTATTTACTTAATGGCACAATGCCCACAGAAATCAACATTCACCTTAACCTAAATAATATCCAACCAAACTATGTGTCCAAAGACCTAATCATGCTTTCTCCTGTCAATTCTATAACATATATACAATTTACTAATCAAAGTCTAACTCAAGTAAACCATAACCTACCTTGTTGCCGAGCAGCTATCATGAACGTTCATGAAATATTCACCATCTCATCTTAGAGTCAGAAATCATGATAGAGAAATCTTTAAGGAAGATAACACGAAGGTTGTTTGGAGAGCCACATTTCCCTAGTCATCAAGTGTTTTATCCAGGGAATACCCTAATGGTGGATTAGAAGAGGGGTTTTGTGGGCAAGGAGGGTTAAATCCCGAAATAAGTCTTTAAACGTGGATTGTTATGCATACCGCCGCAAGAACCGACCTCATACGCGAGCTCGCTATGATGGTCAGTTACCCACTGTAGCGGGAACCTACTTCCCAGGCTCGTAACTTTTTAACTCCTTTATAAATTAATTTATGAGTAAATATTACACTACAACCCACCCGGGGACTAAACATATGACGATACAACTGGGTTTTTCGTACACGATTAACGCGAAAGGTTCAATAACGACCAGGTGGGCTGTTACAGCAGATACCAATTAAACAACCGTTCATCCTCGAACAGCGTCGGGCGAATTTGGGTCGCATGGTTTATATTGTAATGGGTGTTATAATTTTACGCACCTCGTGCCACATCACAAATTTCAAAACTCTTACTCGAGTTCACTTTCCACTGGGTATCATACCTTGTCACACGGAACACGTGTCGTTAGAATAACCGTACTAACGAGGGGACGAGGCTCTAGACTTTAAAATCTAAGTCCGCAAATTGAAATAACCGGGGACCTAGGACTCATACATGATTAAAATCCCTATGGCCTAAATGGGCGGGACCACGAGCCATTGTCGCGATTAGGAAACTAAAATAACACACGAGTCGCTGTAGCGGTTAGTTTCCCCGCTATTGCAAGCATCGCCGCTGGCAATCGTGGACCGCTGTAGCGAAACTATCTAGGCAGAAATAACAATAGGGGAGGTGATATTTCACCTTCCCACTCCATAGCTCCCCCTTTTTTTCGAAAAACCTCTCAACTTCCCATGATTTTTCTTTCCCCCATTCACTCCCTTAGACTTCTAATATTCTACTTCTTCCCTTTTTAAACTCCCCATTCATTACATTCAACTCCTACACTTTCAAACACAAAGGAAAAGACAGAAAATTTTAGGGTAAACATCAAGGGTCAGATCGTTGGAGCAAAGTGTTGCAATCTTTTGCAAACTTAAGGTATGTACTCTCCTCTACTCCCCTATTAGACTATTAGACCCCATTATTTTGAAATTTTCCATTCTAAAGTTGTTGGGTAGTGTTGAAATGTAGGGATGTTGGAACAAGGGTTTTTGATTCCTTGGGGAAGGCAGATTTTGAATTATGGCATGTTATTTTGACGTATAGAAGGTCTTAGCATCACTGATTACTTAAGATATGCTTGAAAACGGGGGTAGAACCTTGTTGGAGTAGTGGGTGCATTTAGTAGAAATATTTTTTGATAATGCTTGAAATTCTAGGCTATTTGTTGTAAAAAAGATGTTTCATGGGGTGTAAACAATATGCATGCTAGCATATTGCACGATCTATGTCGAAATACAGAGAAATTTGGCCAAAATTTTGGGCCACCATTTCTGATGAACAGTGGTTTTTCTCTCTGGGGAAGATGGGTTCGCTGCAGCGGGACCCTCTTCGCTGGCGCGGCCTTGCTGCAGCGATTATACTACAGCTGCGACGAAGGCTATTCGACCAAAACCTAATTTATGGCAGTTTCCTCACTTGGGTTGAGTTTTGTTGGTTTTTCTTGGCTACACATTCCACATACAATCGACCTTGTACAACATCGAACTAACGGGGTCTCTTTGTATAGGTACACAGTCTTGCTAAGTCATGGCCGATCAACAACAACCAGTAGCTCCCACTTATGCCAGGCTCGAGAGCCGAAGACGCTACATGGAACAACAGAGTAAGGGGTTGCTGCACGAGAGGGGCTTCATTATAGATAGGGTGGATGAGCTTGCCTCGGAATTCAAACACCATTTACAAGAGATTGGGTGGAACAGGTTGGTCGAGGACCCCAGCAATTGCAATGCCAACTGAGTCAAGGAGTTTTATAGCATGCTCCTCACTGTTGACTGGACCTCTCCCGACCAGGAGATCACTATTCGGGGCGTCCAGATGAAAGTCAGGGCGGAGGTGATCAATGAAGTTTTTGGGCAGCTCAATCCTCCAGAGGATGAGATGCTTGCTACGGACCATAATGGTAATGGCCCTTGGTTGGTGAATACGTTGGTAAAGGAGAACAACAGGCGTAAGGTCACTTGAGTTATTAGCCGGACCGGGATTAAGAGTACCTACTTCACTGCCGATGCGCGAAGATGGCTGAACTTAGTTTCCCAGAGGGTTTTCCCTTCGAGTAACACTACTGTTGTCACCTACTTTCGAGCCCTTGTGGTTGCTTGCATCATGGATGGTGTGCCCCTAAATGTGGGTAAACAGGTGATTGAGGAGTGGAGGAGTTTCATGGCCAAGGCTGGACTGAGTCTGATGTTTCCCTCCCTTATTACGCACTTGTGCCAGCGGGAAAATGTACCTTTAGAGCCCAGAACAGGAATGTTGAGTGCGATGTGAAGTTTGATCCGTTGAGGGTAAAGGGTTCGCGGACTGGCAGCAAGAAGAGGAAAATAGACTCGAATGAAGAGGAGAGTGAGGTTCAAGAGGGAGAAAGAGATGGTGGTGGCCCTTCATAGCCCCAGGGCCCCTTGGAGCAGATGAAAACCGAGTTGGTAGCCATGAGGAGTAGGGTGGAGGGGTTCCCACGACCTTACATGGAGGTCGGTTCATCTAGTGCCGTTGCTAGTGCTGATGTTGGCTATTTCACCCAAGACAGGGTAAAAGGGTACATAGAGACGCAGATCAAGATAAAGGAGTATGTGGACACCTTGCAGGATGTGTATGGATCTCTGGCCTAGGCCCACTTGGAGCTCTAGGAGGATTTGGACTAGGAGAAGAAGAAGAGGCGAGCTCGGGAGAAATTATTTGCGAAGATGTGGAAGGGCATCAAGGGCTTTTTGAAGAACTTGAACCCAAAGGGGAAGCTGCCTAAGGTGACCAAGCGTGATGCTCAGCAGTTCTCCTTCCTGAGCGGGTCCGAGCTCTGCAATGATGACTCCAGCAGCAGTTCCACTACCGGAGGTGACGGGGCGACCAAAGACAGGAGTGGCCTAGTGTCCTTGCCCCCCACCCCCCCAATTTAGCATGATTCCCCTTGCCCTTGTTGGGCTTTGATTTTAAGACAATAGTTTTATCTAGTTTTGGTTTGTTGTTTTAGACAATTTCTTTTGTTTTTCTGCATTGTTTTCGGATAACGATGTTTGGTACTAAATGGCCCTTTCCCTCTTTGGGATAGGTGCCTCTATAAATTGTTTTTAGGAAATTTATGTCTTTTCTTTGAGTTTTGGATGAATTGCAAAGGTTGGAAAATTTTGGAACAGAGAAATCTGGTCACTGGAATTTTCACTGCTGCAGCAGTGTGGATTCCGCTATAGCACATCCGCAGTGGCGAGGAAGGCTTCGCGTTTGTGAGGAATTTTAAAAACGTATGTTCTGCTATAGTGGGCCATGTCCCTCTATAGCGGATCCGCTGTGGCGGTGAGTGCACCGCTGCGGCGAAGATTCTAGGCCAGTGAGCGTTTTTCCTACTACCCAACAGGATCGTACAACCTAGGAAACTAATTGTATAGAATGTAACACACACACAAACTTCACAAATCATCGGTAGGACAGCACTGCCAGATAGCAATTGGAATCGACCAAATAACAATTAGACTCGTTGAGATACCAATTGGGATCATCTAGATACCAATCGGATTCAACTTAGAGGTGAAACTGACTGAGATAGCACGATGAGAAAGAAAGGAAATTTCCTAGATGCCCCATGGCCTCCCGTGGATGGGTCGGACGTCATCGTACCATTACACAAGACTCTACTAAACATTGCTCTTGTACTCGTGAGACCGGTAACCTAGGCTTTGATACCAACTGTCACGGCCCAAATTATGGATCGTGCGGGCACCTACCTAATTATCTCTAAGTAGGAGAACCCTTACCAACCACCCCTTTCATAAAGCTGTTTTGAAAACAAATGTCACCAACAACAAAAAGAATTAAAACAAACCTTACGAAAACATCCTTTAATTATTTAAAAACAATTTAACCTTCCTAAGGATCTAGTCTAGACTGGTACAAGAGCTTCTAAATTACAGAGAGATAACATATTTTAAAAGACACAGCTTCCGCCTTCGGAATGAGATGTACAAAAGTTGTAGGAAGACATCTGCCACAGCAACTAGTGAAACCTTCAAGCAAAACCTGAAACACATCTACACCCCAAAAAGGATTTAGCAAGAGTAGTATCAATGCACCACACGTACTGCTAAGCATCATAGGTTGACTAAGATTAGTTCATGCAACACGATATAAAATCAAACCGAATAGACAGAAGAGTACAGTCGTAACACCTTTTTACATCCTACCCGTACTTACACAGTTCTAATATAACATGCTCGTAACTCATTTCAACACCAAGAAACATTAAGAAGTCAAGACCAGCAGTCAACAATGATCATCTTCAAAAAGGACTCCTAAGCCAGTAAAAAAGGACTCCTAAGCCAGTTAAACCACATTAGTTAAAGTAGTAATTCAACGATTAGACTCCATCAGACACATAACCCACAATGGACATCAGACTCAACCCACTTATCAAGTATCAAGCAAGAAACAGAAAATCAATGAATTCAATGATAGCAATTTCATATACTTCCCAAAAACTTAGCCACGCTAATGGGGTCAACTCAACCTACCTTCCTTATTTTCATCGCGGATTCTGAGGTTAATTGTAAATGCCTCATTTTCACAATTAGGAGGAAATCAATTGTAACTTACCAGAATGAACCATAACTATATGCCATCCAATCGGGATCGGCTCTGCCACCGACACAAAATATGAACACACAAGTATAATGCAATCAATGTTAGTATCGTATCTGTACACACATGCTAAATGGTAATGTTTGACCAATTAGCCATGACCTGCAGGGGAACCATGGTGTCAATGTACCACTCGCTTTGGAACTAACCTCGGACCACGAGCCCATAGCTAGGTCACATCCTCACCCCCTGTCAAATGTGTCTTTCCATATTTATATTATCTTTCTTATCACAACGTATTTCCATTCCACAATCAATAAGGAATGTGAACGATCAAGAATCACTATCAATGCACATAAGTCACCAGGCAACAAGTCATATCAAGACTCAAGAGTCAATTTATCAAAATCAAGGATACAAGCCACCATATCACGAGTCGCAACAAGGCTTAAGAAATCACTCTCCTAACAATGGGGATACTTCACAAAGATGCATACAATAAGAATACACATCATCATGCAACAACCATAGAAACACTCAGACTCGACTTATCAATAATACGAATAAGGAGTCACTCTAAAATCCACAAGGAAGTATATACCGACGATTCCCGCATGCTCGGTACATACAATATGAAAACATGAATTCTTAATAGGGACACCTACGATTTAGGAATAGGTCGATCCCACCCATGGTATAACATGACCCTATTAAGGCTAACTCGGTAATTTCACATACCCACCCTCTAACTGGATTAATCACAAACCATAACAACTAATTTTCTTCCCTTTTCAGCATATCAACTACGCACCTTGTTGCACTTATTTACTTAATGGCACGATGCCCACAGAAATCAAAGATTCACCTTAACCTAAATAATATCCATCCGAACTCCGTGTCCGAAGACCTAATCATGCTTTCTCGTGTCCATTCTATAACATATATACAATTTACTAATCAAAGTCTAACTCAAGTAAATTATAACCTACCTCGTTGCCGAGCAGCTATCACGAACGTTCATGAAATATCCACCATCCCGTCTTGGAGCCGTAAACGTGATAAAGAAATCTTTAAGGAAGATAACGCGAAAGATGTTTGAAGAGCCGTATTTCCCTAGCCATCAAGTGTTTTATCCATGGAATGCCCTAATGACGGCTTAGAAGAGGGGTTTTGTGGGCAAGGAGGGTTAAATCCCGAAATAAGTCTTTAAACGCGGATTCTGGTCCACGCATACCGCTGCAGTGGACTTACCTCCGCTACCGCGGGCTTGCTATGGAGGTCAGTTACCCGCTGCAGTGGAACCTACCCCCCGAGTCCATAACTTTTTAACTCCTGTCTAAATTAAATTACGAGTAAATATTACAATACAACCCACCCGGGGACTAAACTTATGACGATACACTAGGTTTCCATACACGGTCTGAAGAAGGTTCAATAATGACCAGGCGAGTGGTTACATTTCCTTTCATTCAACATCAGATGGATAGGATTAAAGTTAAATAAAGCATGAAGAGTCATATTTGAGGGATTCTCAACGGATCCTTTTAGTTTTGGACGAACCAATGGGATTTAAGAGTTCAAATCACCTTGAGACAATGTAACACCTCGTACCATTAAACTAAGCTATGTTTATGATTTGGGAGCTACAAAATCGGACAGGAAATGTTGGAATTACATTCGTCTCAGTTTAGCAAAGGTCCACCATTTTTACGACCATATATTTTTATACGACCCGTACTTCTTCTCCGTATTTGTTAGGTGGAAAATTTCAGTTCCTGCCAAGTTTTTGAAAAGCTTTAATATAGACCATATAATGTTATACGGACTATATTTTTAGTCCGTGAAACTTCCATTGGAAATTCCAGTTTCTGGAGTTTTAATCATTGTTAAATACGGTCAGTTTATATGGACCTTATAACTTTATACGGACCGTATAACTTTATACAGACCGTTTAAGTTGACCTTATAATTTCCCAACTCAGTTAAGTATAAATACGTTACGTTCAGTTCTTTTTCGACTTTTTCACATTCTTCGGTTTTCTTCCTCGAACGAAGGTTTTCTCCTCCCAAAGAATCCAAACACCAAGGTAAGCCTATTCCGCTCATTCCAAGTCAATTCTAATACGTATTAATGTGATCTAATAAGAGTTAATTATTCCTAACTTTGGGTTTTCAAGAAAACCCATTTAAAGGAATTCAAGACTAAAGCTTTAGAGATACCTCTTTAAGTTCAAATTATTGACACAAGTTTTGGAGCATTACTAGGTATGTGGAGTTTCTATCAATGTGTGGAAACATCATTGTTCTTCCCCATGCCACATTCCTCCAGGATTATACGGATGTTTACCAAAACTAGGCTTTTTAGCCATGTTCATGATAACCCTAAGTTCATGTACCACGATATACCATATTTGTATGATTACTTCGTTATTGTGTTATTAATATTCCCTTTTGGTTATTGAGAATCTATCCGTAATCCATGAAAACCCATACTTTGCATTCCATGGGTTCTTACATGCAAGATATGAACCATTATGCTTATTTTTCATGAAACTCCTACATGTCTCTATGTTTCATATAAGTCATATTATATATTATCTTCACGTTGTAATAGAAGCAATAATCATGTTTACAAGCAAGTTATATAATTCATGGGCCACTAAGCCAACTATATCTATGTTCATGTTTTGGGAGTAGTACAGATTACCAAGAAGGCTCAGACAACCTGAAACTACGTATGCCAGCGTAGGATAAGGATTGTTCTACCCAGTTAGGATGATACCTTCATGTTTATCCATTGTGGTTATTGGATCCATTTATGTTCATGTCTTGTACCCCGGCAAGGTACAGGATGGCTTAGCTGGCCGGGCAGAGATCAGACGCCACATTCTTACATGGTGGTTACATGTCTGTTAGACTAAGGCTCTCCCACTTGAAATGTTTTACTCATATTATATGCATACATACT
>NW_026715403.1:0-20402 GCF_029784015.1 Lycium ferocissimum | reverse complement strand
TGGGTCGGACAAATAATCCATCAAACTTACTCAATAACAATATTAAGACATAGAACATACCTTATAACATTCAAATTAGACCACCCACAAGATTACCACTTGAAAGAATACGAACTTCGGCCATAACTTGCAAAAAACATCAACTCTACCTATCTTTGGATATCTTCTCATGATCATACAACTTTGGGTGATGAGATTTGGGTTTAATTTACCTTGGATGAGATCTTGGCTGTTTGGAGGTGGTTCGAGGGTCTTGGGAGAGTTTAGGACAAAAAACATTTGGAAAATGAAGGAAAATGATCCAAACTCTATTTTTATCTAACAAGGGTCGGCCACCGCCTCACCGCCCGTCTTTGTGCATTGACGGACCGTCGAAGTTCCAAACTGAGTTTTGTCAGTTGCATTGGAAAGTAGACTCTCTGAACTTATGAGTACATAGGTTAGGTGTTCCGTAGCTCCTCGTATTCTAGGAGATATGCCCATCACCAGTGGACCCAAAAATCCTATCCGAAATTCTACCAACTTTTCCTAAAGTTCAACAAACTTAATTTTCTTCGATTTGCTTAACATACAACCTTCCCGATACTTACTAAACATGATCCCAAGATCTCATGTGTGTAGAATGAGCATGTATAATCCCTTATGACCTTGATGACATCCTCGCCCTTTAAATCTGCGTCAACCAACTTTCAGCGAAATTTTACGTACAAAAGTACGAGGTGTAACACATACACCTCCTAAGCAAAATTCAAGTGGAAATCAAGTTTTGGAACCCTAAGTTAGCTCATAGATGGTGATGGTCCTTGCGTTTAGTTAAAGTTGTGATAGTTTTGGTTGCAAACAAGGTTGGGTGAATTAGGTTTCTTCAACATTAAGCTATGTTCTCTCTTTATTTCTTATATTAAGTTGATTTGGAGCTTAGTAAGTTATAAAGGTGGAGGAAATTGTGGTAGGAAAAGTTATGAGACATTGTGTTGTAGTTGTTAATTATGAATGAAATTTGGAAGGAAGTTTTGGATTGTTTTAGGTGTAAATTGTATATAATTTCTTAAATATGGAATTGTTGACATCGTTGTTGGTATTGTGGGCGTTGTTATTGTTGTTTGGGAGTTGTTTTGGAATTTGGTGGAAGTCGATAAAATAAGGGAAGTGTTGCCCAAATTCCGCTAGCCCATTAGTTACTCTAGTTTGAACTTATGAGTGTTTCCAAGACTTAACCTTAGTATGAATCCTCTTGAATGTAGATTTGCGAGCTTGGGAGGAGAACGCTAATTAGTTAAGGAGACGTAAAGGTATGTTAAGGCTAACCCTTTCTTTCTTAAGGCATGATTCCTTTACTGTGAACTTACACACGATATCCATAATATCCTTATTCCTAAAAATGCTAGAAGCTCATGATTTTTAAGGTTCTTATGATATTATTGATAAATGTTTTTCTTTGTCATGATGATGATGAATTCATTTCTAGAGATACCAAAGCTTATAGTTCTTGATGTTCTTATGATATTATTGAGTTTGTTACTTGATTATCGATTTTATTCATTGTTGTTGATCTCACCTTATGGTAGTTGTTCTTTCAAGGTGAGATATAGCGATGATGATGATTCCATAATAGAAATCGAAGGTTTAACGACCTTACGTCACTCCGATAGAGTTATAGCTTTTATTTGGGCTCTCATGCATGCTTTATATATATGTATGTTTTTTTTCACACCGAGCTGCGCTATAGTCGGCCGGGTACGAAACCTATTGTGCACACCACTGCAGTGGGCACATTATGATGTTAACCCGAACGCGGGATGCCCTGGATGCGGGATGATATGATTATGGATCGGGCTGCACGTTTCGTAGCACTAACACTTATATTATATATGTATGAGAATGTTTTTAAAAAAAAGGCTAAGCATGCATGATGTCCGCTTTAAAAGGCAATCAGATGTACAGGTTATTTGTCCTATCTCATGCTTCTTTCATAGTTTTATTATGTTGTTATTCATGCCTTACATACTCAGTGCATTATTCGTACGGACGTCCTTTTGTTTGTGGACGCTGCGTTCATACCCGCAGGTAGATAAGGAGACAAACCAGACCTTTGGCTGCTTCATCAGCGACAATACAGGAGTGCTTCATTTGTTCTGGAGCTACAGTTCAGCTGGTACTATTCTTTTTGTGTATACATATATATGGGCATGGCGGGGTCCTGTCCCGTCCTTATGATATTTTGCACTCCTTGTAGAGGCTCGTAGACAGATGTATATAGTTAGATGTTCGGTAACCTCATCGGTTCATATTTTTGTAGATCATTTTTGGCAGCCTTGTCGGCTCGTACATATGGGCACAGTTGTTGTCGATTATATAGATGTGTTTTATCCTTGAATTCATGCCCTTATAGATTATGATATTTATGAGTTACCCTTTGTGGTCTACCTAGATATGATTATAAGAAGTATGCTAAGAGGTGCGGCAGGTTAGCTCCAGGTACCCATCATGGCCCTCCAGTTGGGTCGTGACAGCGAGTCCCAGAAGGAGGTTCCATCTCTGTCACGACCTAAATTGAAGGGCCATGACGGGCACTGACCGCTAGTCAAGTACAATCTGACATACATCTGTGACGACAACATAAACATAGGTGGGCCAGTAGGGCCGTCATATTGTTACACCTCGCAGTTTGGACGTTGAGTTCCGTAGGTGTTAACTGCTTAATTGTGAATACTGAAGTGATATGTGCTTATTTTATGGTTGTAAGGGTTTAAGATCATGTATGAGAAGTACCGAAAGGATTGGCGGGCAAGTGAATCAAGGAAATTAAGTTTGTCGGGCTTTGGAGAAAATATGAGGAGCAATTTTGGCCTAACTTGGAGGAAGAATATCTTTTAGTATATGGCGAGTTTTGAGACAAAGCAAAGCCCTGAGTGAAGTTCATGAAGTCCAGTTCCCAACGCAACAAATCGCTCCTCAATAGGATATTGGGGTCAGGAGATATGCACGTTACAAGTTGGGATGGCAGGCAAGGAAATTAGCTTGCACAGACGCGCCAGGGAGTGGCGCGAACGTGCAGGAGACCAAGGGCCAACTCAGCGCAAACGCGCTGAACAAATTTTAGGCTCGGGTCAGGGATGAAGATTATATGATCTGAGTATAAGAATATGTATACATATGACATTCGGAGACCATATGGTGTAAATCAGGTAGTACGTTGCTCGATGAAAGCCCTCGTTACTGCAAGCTAAGTGGGGCCCACACACCGGAGTTTTATAAAGGACATATGAGTAGTACATGGAAAGTTGAGCAAGTCCTAAGAAGGACCCTTAAGCCAAATATGGGCACAAGCCCTCCAAAGAGATGATTTAAAGAAACATTTTCGGATGATCTGACTTGGAGTGGCCAAAATGATATTATAGGTTTGGAATATGGAAAAATGCCAAGAATTAAAGTTGTAGATAATTGAATTATCTTTCCAACCATAGGTCGTGGTCCCTCACACAATATCGGGATCAAGAGTTATGACCTTTTTACTGAACGAACGCGCAGGCAGAAAAGTTAAGCCTGCGCGAACGCGCCCAAAGGTGGCGCGATCGCGCTGAACGATTTTAGAGGCGGTGCAGGCAGATTCTGGGGCATTATTTAAAGGGGATAACCCCTCATTTTCTTCACCAAACACCCCAAAAACTCTCCAAATTCTGGAGAGTTCTCCCCAACTCCCTAAGTCAAATTTTAGCCCAAACTAGGTATAATTCCCAAATTTCGGTCCAGACGGCGTATAGTTGCGACTACAAAATTGTGTAGTAACGCATTGTGGATTAAGATTAAGGTGGAGGAGTGAAGATATGGCCATAATATTACCAAGAGAAAGGTATGAATCTTTTCCTATTTATGTTAATACCAGCTTATTTACGAAGATAGTGTGGTTAAATAATTGTCTAACGGGTTGGTTAGTTATGGAAGTTGGAAAACAGCATGTGGGCTGTTCTATGGAATACTTTGGAGTTGGAGATGATGCTATTGACATTGATAGTATTTTTGTTGTTGTTGGTTGCTGGATTGTGATTTCGGGCTAGGCATATAAACGGGGGGAGATCTTTGAATTTTGCGCGGTTCTAAAGGAGTTTGGTTTAAGGACTTGAGATAGGTATATGACGATAGGTCTAACGGTAGTATAATTTCTCTTGAATGTAGATTTTCAAGTTCGGGAGAATAAGCGTCAATTTGTAAGAGATCAATCAGGTATGTTAAGGCTCGTCCCTTTCTTTCAAAGGCATGATTCCTATGTTTTGATTCCATACATGACATCGATAATATTTTTACTCCTAGAAATGCCGGAAGTCTATAGTTTCTGAAGAATCTTACGATGACTCCAATCCTAGAGATTTTCAAGCCTAAGGTTCTGGATGATTTCATTACGTGATTGAGCGTGCTAGATAATTCTGGATTATATTTAGAATATGTAGCCTCAGCTTATGTCTGAGTGTGCTATATAACATATGGCCTCAGCTTATGTTATGGATCATTCAAAGTGAGACGTGATAGTGGTGATCATTATGGTAGTGATGAAGATCCTTATTATCCAAACGAACTCCAAAGACTCTATTCCTAGACAGTGTAGGAGTATTCGTATCTTTGACCTCTTAAGTCCCGAAGGGGCATCCATAAGTTGTGCAATTTCATAATGTTGTCTAATTTCCGAAGGGGACGTTCAAAAGGTTTTCTCCTTCCTATGCATTTTACATTTAAATTTTCAGTCTCCAAGGAGACAAATGAAAAAGGGAAGAAGTTCCCATTTTTAAGAAAAGGGAAGAAGTTTCCATTTTGAACTGAAAGTTGCTCCGAAGGGAGTCTTTTGATGGTTTTCAAGATTTTCATGCATTTGCATATTTACATACATGCACGACATCATTTCATGGGGAAGGGAAAAGTGCTAAGGCGTTATATACGCAAACCACCTGATCAGCTGGTATACGATGATTATGATGCCCGAATGGGCTGCCCGAAGGGGCCATTATGCTATTATGCCCGAAGGGCCGCGAGCGAGGTGAAGGCATGCATATATATATATATATATATATATATATATATATATATATATATATATATATACACTCATCTTGCATCAAAAGTTCATATGCACGTACATGTTTATCGAGTTGGTTACGGTACGATTGAGTCCGTTACTCTTTTTATCATCCGAGTCGAGATATATTGTTTCGGTTACGCATACATACTCGATACATTATTCGTCGACGTCCCTTTGCTCGGGGGTCTTTGCGTTTCATGCCCGCAGTACGGACACTCGATTTGGTAATCCTCGACTTAGATCGCTACTCGGTGCTTGGAGAGCTCCATTGTTCCGGGGCTTGAGTCATTTGGTACAGATCCTTTGGTATAGGCTTTATTATACTCTTAGAGGTCTGTAGACATATGTGGGTTATGTATTTATGTTTTGGTCAGCTATATCGATGTAGTTCGTTTTGGATATTCCCGTGTCTAGTGGCAGCCTTGTCGGCTTGCGCATTTGTTATGTTTGGTTAACCGTGACTCCTCAGGAGACAGGTTCATTATGATATATGGCATTATGAGTCTACAACATGTTTTTACATATTCCACATTGTCCTTAGTATCAGCCTGATTATATCTAACAGGTTCGTATACGAGTGTCCAACTAGGGCACTAGTCATGGCCCATCGGTTTGGGTCGTGACACATATGACTCTCAATAGACTTTTAAGAAACATGCATGTATCAACTGTTCTGAAAGACTCATCTGTGAAAATACTGAACATACTGCATGAGTCGGTAAGGCTATCATAACCATTTGTAATGACATATGAAATCTCAAGTCTGGACCTCATCTAACTGTACATAACACTCTACAAGCCTCTACTGGAAAACATAACACAACGTGGCTGGTACAGGGCCCGGCGATACCCATACATAGGTACGTACATATCTACATATACATAAGACTCTGTTGACTCCTGGCATCTCCGGAACAAATGGAGTGCATCAATTACATCCGGCGAGCCGACATCCTAATAGATGGATCACCAACTTTGTGTCTGCACTCGCGGGCATGAAACGCGGCCCCAGGCAATAGCGGAGTCAGTACGAATAATGTACCGAGTATGTAAGGCATAAAAATAGCATATGAATAAGAATCATGAAAGGAACTCATGACATGAGAGTCAATCTATATATCTGACTGTATCTGTATGACTATATATCTGAAAGTGTCTGTATAACTCTGTATAACTGAAAGTGCCTCTAAGGGCGTATGACATGCATGCTTTCTTTCAAAAATCATATACATATATCATAACTGTTAGTGCTGAGGAACGTACAACCCGATCCATAAATGTCAGTGCTGTGGAACGAACAACCCGATCCGTATATCATATCATCCCGTGTTCGGGGTATCATCATAATCTACCCACTACAGTGGTGTGCCCATCTACGTGCCTGCCCGACCGTCTATAGCGCGGCGCGGTGTGAGAAAATAGCTATACATAAATATAAATACATGAAGGACTCATGAAAATGACATCGGAACTTTTCGGAGTGGCGTAGAGTCGATAACCTCCGAATGCCACTATAGATTTAACATCATCAACATCTCTTACCGCTACCGAATCAATGATCGTGAGAGTCATAAGCATGAAGCAATAACTTTATCAGGAGTTCAAAGAAACATAAGCTTCCTAAAATTCTAAGAATGGAATCGTTATGGATAACGGTCGTTCATTCGTTTCGTTCTTTCTCATATGATTCATGCCAAAAGAATAAAAGGGATAGCCTTAACATACCTTATCCGCTCCAAGCTAACCACAAATCGATCCTCCCGCTTCCCAATCTTCAACAACATTATTGATATCAAGTATTAACTATAGTACACTCAGAATCTAAAGTCTAAACTAGCACGTTACTTAACAAAATTCGGGCAGCATTTCCCCTGAAAACTTAACAATTCCCCAGATTCCAATTCAGCCAAAACATCAACCATAATACCAACAACAACAATACCAACAATTTATTATCAAACTAGAATCAAATCCACCTTTAGATCACTCTCAAAACAGCCCACAATTATAATATCAACTCAATAAACATATCGTAGCTATAACGTCATTTCCACCATTCTAATCCATCAAAACTCTTGGTAATCAACTTAATAACATAGACAAGGATCATATACATATCTTTAGTAGTCAAAACCTCCAGGAACAACACGTCAATTTGGTTTCCAAGGTCAATAACATCAATAGAATGCTAGGAATAACTTTCCTTATATAGGCTCGGGATTTCGAAGCTCGGATATTACCAAAATATCAAAAAATCATCAAGGGAAGTTGAGGGAATATATTTAGGGTAAGGGTCTGTTAATATGAGGAAATATAAGGAATAAAACGAGGTGTTACTATATATAGAAAGTGGGAGAAAATCTCCACTGCCTCACTATCGACGAGTAACTCGACGGCCCGTCGACACAACGATGGCTCGTCGAGTTGCACCGTCGTTGTGCCACCAAGTTTCAGGGGGTTTTTCACATTGACGGTGGCCTTTGAAACCTCGTCAACATAACGACGGGCCGTCCTTGTGCACCGTCTTTGTGCGTGGCGTCCCCAGGTTCTTAACTCTTCATTCCGATTCGATTCGTTTAAATTCTAATCCTCTTGTAACTCATAAATCATAGACATATGCCTTCGTATACACATATATATCAACGTGCTCAATCATCTCGTAGAGTCGGGAAAACCATACTAGTCAAAGTCGTCATCAAATAACATCGCACGAATCTTGGCGTAACAAGAATGAGAGGTGTAAAAATACCGTTTGTCCAACTCGTTGCCAATCAAGTACCATCTAAAGATATGCTCATAGGGTGCTCATACCATATCTTATAAAGTCCATAACACGAATCTGTACTGATCGGGTTACCAATATACTTCAAAGTACGTAAAGGAACAAAGTACACTCGAACATCTCTACTAACTCAAGATACTCTTTCAACTAGTCCTGCTCGCACTTACTCACTTATAATGTAGATAACACGAAATCTTTCGAGGGTAACATCATTCCCCCTTGAGGAACATTTGTCCTCGAATGTTAAGAGTATACTAGTATCATCATGGGCATTTGCCATTATTCTTACTAAGCATAGATTCGATTAAAATCTCTCAGATGTTCGGGTAAACCTTCTGGTTTTAAATTTAGTCTCGAGCCTAGGCATTCTTATCATAGGTGACTAAATCTCTCCTTTGTTCTAGTCTCCCTGAAGTTAATCTTACTCCTTTCACGGTTCCCTACCTTCTTCATCCGAATATTTCTTCCTTTCTGTAATACTATAACTCATATCTTTATGTATTCTTCTCAGCCCTCCTGTTAGCTTGTTTCCCTTTGTCCTCTTCCTTTTATTATTGAGCAAAATCCTTTATAGCTCACTTCCTCTGATAATACTTTCGGATAAATCCTTCTATCAAGTCATAAAGTATCTCTGAATCTCATTGTCATGTTTGTTTCATCAATCAGTAAAATATAAGTATACTGGTTGTAGCGGCCTTGTAATGAATCAGTTTTAACTTAAATTCATCTATCATGTTGTATCTTCCTTTGTTTAACTGAACGCCGTTCCACACTTGACATCAATTAATATCGAATTTCCATGAAAGTGGTCCCAATGTAGCTACCTACATAATTACCTGTAACTTACTATATCTGTCTATACTCGAAACTTAAACCAAGTTTCTGTTATCTTGAAGCTATCTCCTCGATAACACTGTATAATAGGAATTATCTTTCTCTTAGGTCGAGTTACTATCGCAACTAGCTTTTCCTATTCCCTTCTTAATCCTTATAGGTCCACTTCCATTCTCTATTTAAATCGTAACATCTGCGGCGTATATTCTTTTGGGAGTTGTTATTCTTATTCTCTGACATGGATTACTTATAACGTTCTCGTGAATAGTCGAAAACGAGTTTCCTTCTTACCAATGATTCTTGGTTGTTTAGCTTGTTTACCTCTTTGTTTGTCCTGAGTGCTTCCCATTTTCCTTTGGTTTAATTCTATGTTTTAGCTGGTCCTTGTTCCTTCTGAATTATGTACTCATTGCTTATTTCCTTTCCTCTTGTTACCTGCGCAGTCAAATCCCTTTACATTTTGCATAGAGCTTAACACGCGTTTCTTGCGAATTAATACTCGAAGTCCATTGTTTTCCTGAATTTATTGAGGTCTACAGTACATTAACTATTGCTCCTTTGGCATCAAATACAAGTGAATCACTCTCCTCGTATGACTTGTCTTAGTACCCGAACGCATCAGTCCTCTTTCGTGCTCACTTATTCTAGATACCTCGCGTCCCTATCGTTTACTTTTCCTCATAACTTTAATCATATAGTCATTGCCTCTATACCCGCATTATTAATCATCCACATGAATCCTTCATTATATGTTGATATCGTCTTATCTCTTAACCTCTCAAGGGTATGTAATAATCAGAAAACTCCTTCTTATTCTAAGAATCCTTTTCTCATTTGACTTGTGGTTGAGCAAAAGTCATGATATATAATGAATCATCTTGAAGGGTTTTAAACCTTATAATAATCATGTCCTGTAATGAATCTCTCGAGAGCATTTCTCTGAGGTAACCATTTGTATCACATCTTGAGTGAACATTTATATAGGTAATCGTCTCTATACCACCTCTACCATCATATTAAGGTTAACACTTCTTTCCTATCATAGGCCTACTTTCCAGCTCTGCTTCGCAAACTTACATTGTCTTACGAGCTATTATCTTGAACTTTTCGCCCCTCTTTCGTCCTTTGGTCCATACCTTTTTATCATTTCATCCTTACGTTTCTGCTTGTCACATTATTTCATAATGTCAAAGATTAATCCTTTGATTGTCTTCTGATTGCATTTATCCTACTGTTTATTTCCACGATTCCATTAAGGTTCATAGATTGTCTTATGTATTCGTCATTTATCGGCACAACTCGCAACTAATCTGAGTTTCTTTATTGTATCGTTCTCAAACTTGCCATCTCTCGTCTTAACTTTTCTAATCAATCCTTTCTTGGAATATTGCCACATAGCTTCCCGGGGGTACGATTCCCATGTGTCATCGTTTTAATATGCACATAGCATCAGTTCACTAGTCCTTCAAGGTCATACTTTATTCTTTCCCTTGTCTTGTTTCTCATTCCTTTTCTCAAATAATTCCGTTTGTAGTATAATAGTCATAAATACATTTCAGAATACCCGTGACCCCTTTTTTTTTTTGGAAAACTGTAACTTAAGGTTCAACGTCAATCATTTCATACCCTTCTCCGATCGACTCACATTGTCATAGGAGCATCGTTCTCTGCTATCCCAATATAATAGTGACGTAGTAATTCGTGGTCCTCTTGGAATCCCTTGGAAAGATGTTATTATATAACATAGACGTGGGGTTATTGTCTTCTTTACCCATCAGATATTTTACTCGTCCAAGACTCCCTCATCTCTTGTCATACTCTAAGTAGCCACACATTACTTATAATATGGTCCGAAACCTCAGTTATTTCATAACATCCAGTAACATCTTCGCCTAGTACTGAGATATCCACGAAGTATAATCCTTGCTCGTACTTTGCTCATCAAATTACTATTGCGAGTAGACATTCTTTTTATTCATCTCGCTTCTACCTTTCCTTCCTTGTATGTTCTTCTCGATCTAATCACACATACTCCACATACTGGACATTCATTACTTGTCATGCCTTTGTTTCGTTGATCAGTTTTATTCCATTCTTCATTATCCCAGTGCGGGTCTCTTCCTTGCACCCCTCACTTTCCTTCATATTAATAATAACAAACTCCTATCGTATAACCATTCTGGTATAATTAACCTAAGCTATAATACAGAACGCAATTGTAGTCATAATTCCAACCAATTACCAGGCAAGGAGTTTTGGTAAACATATTCCTTTTCATCTATTATTTCGAGGTACTGCTGAGGTCAATAGGATTAGCCCATAGTGACTTAAAGGTTCCCTGCTACAATCATCGGGTGAGATTTAACTTGATATTATGAATAAGTATCACATACGTAAGCCTATCCATATATATCAAGTCTATTTCATAACTTAATCTTCCAAAAACATATAAGGGTTAACCAAATTCTTCTGACTTGTGAACTTCTTATGGGATATTCATCTCTTTAACTTTCTTTGGTACCTAAAACTTCATTCTACCCGAAGTATATCATTTTTCCTTCACATATTTCTTATTCTAGCCTGACCTAATTGTCGGTCCTTCCACCTTAGCACACCTTGCTGATTCTACCCCATAATTGAGTACCAACTTCATCTCTAATCACTTGCTACTAGGCCCTTTCTTCCGTCTCGTCATAATCCTACTTTTAGATTTCCACCATTCCTCTTAAATCCTCGGGAAATTTTGGCAGAGTTTCCTCTATAATTGTAACAATCCCAAACCTGCACACAGCCCAAAAGATACATCTCATGCCTTAGAAGGCCACATATAGAAACACATATGATATACAACTCAACCACGCAAGGCTGATTACTATAATAAAACAATAAGACTTATCTCAAAATTCGTATATGCGTACTCCCTATAGAATTTCATCTTTGCCTTCTAAACGTTTCATCAATCAACTCCCTTCACGGAGGTTTACATACCCGTAAATCATATTTTTTTCCTTACCTTCTTTTTCCTTGACACCATATAAGCAAATCTATAGTTACTACTACAATGAGCACTCATATTACATAACTGACCTGTAGCATTCCAAAATGATTGAACAATAAGCTTTACCTCCTTATATAAGCACTGATGTCTTGAAAATTCAATAACGGAAACCCTTACCTTGGTCCTACTCGAGAACTATGATCCGGTACAAACCGGTCCAATGGTATCTGGGGAAGTTCTTTTTCTAGTTGCCCTTCCACAGGTTGTTCTGTGGCATCGACACCTTCTACGAAGGTACCAATTATACTAACTCTCCCAGACTTACCACTGTTCTCATTTGACCCTCGTTCTGTAGAATGCAAATGGGCATCTTCTAATACTTGTCCATCCCTTACCTGATCAGTGGGTTCCTCCTGAATCTCAGACGGATCTGTCTCTATGAAGGACATAACTTCCGATAGGTCTGTCTCAATAGAGGGCACATTCTCCGAGGGGTCTATATCATATGAATGGCTGAATCTGGAAGCCTTTGGATCATCAGCCTTCTTTCCCATAAAAGCCATCTCACCGCTACAAAAAAAATCAAGGTTAGGACTAGAAATCTTATACCATACAACTTGGCTCTATCGCATGATCTAGAATAGAAAGAACGTAACCATCCTAAATGTCCTGCAACATCATGTTTATAAGCGTGGCATGCAACACACCCATAAACAAGACTCTACTAGACACGGTTTGTAGACAACCCTAGCAAAGAAATGCTCTGATACCACTTTTGTCATGACCCAAACTGAAGGGCCATGACTGGCACCTGACCGCTAGTCAACTACCATCTGACATACATCTGTGACGACAACATAAACATAGGTGGGCCAATAGGGCCATCATATGACTCTTAATAGCCTCTTAAGAAACATGCATGTATCAACTGTTCTGAAAGACTCATATGTGAAAATACTGAACATACTGCATAAGCCGGTAAGGCTATCATGAGCATCTGTAATGACATATGAAATCTCAAGTTTAGACCTCATCTGACTATACATAACTGTCTACAAGCCTCTATTGGAAAACATAATACAACATGGCCGGGACAGGGCCCCGCCATACCCATACATAAGTACGTACATATCTACATATACATAAGACCTTGCTGACTCTTGGCATCTCCGGAACAAATGGAGTACATCCGCTGAGCTGACATCCTAATAGATGGATCACCAACGTGTATCTGCAGACCTGCAGGCACGAAACGCAGGCCCCCAGGCAATAGGGAAGTCAGTACGAATAATGTACTGAGTATGTAAGGCATGAAAATAGCATATACACAAGAATCATGAAAGGAATCTATGACATGTGAGTCAATTTGTATTTCTGACTGTATCTGTATGACTATATATCTGAAAGTGTCTGTATAACTCTGTATAACTGAAAGTGCCTCTGAGGGCGTATGACATGCATGCTTTATTTCAAAAATCATGTAAATATATCATAACTGTTAGTGCTGAGGAACGTACAGGCCGATCCATAAATGTCAGTGCTGTGGAACGCATAACTCGATCCATATATCATATCATCCCGCGTTCGGGGTATCATTATAATCTGCACACTACAGTGGTGTGCGCATCTACGAGCCTGCCCGACTGACTATAGCACGGCGCGGTGTGAGAACATAGCTATACATATATATAAATGCTTGAAGGACTCGCAAAAATCACATTTGAACTTTTCGGAGTGACGTAGAGTCGATAACCTCCGAATGTCACTATGGATTTAACATCATCAACATCTCTTACCTCCACCGGATCAATGATCATGAGAGTCATAAGCATGAAGCAATAACGTTATCAGGAGTTCAAAGAAACATAAGCTTCCTAACATTCTAAGAATGGAATTGTTTTGGATAACGGTCGTTCATTCGTTTCGTTCTTTCTCATATGATTCATGCCAAAAGAATAAAAGGGATAGCCTTAACATACCTTATCCGCTCCAAGCTAACCACAAATCAGATCTCGGGCTTCCCAATCTTCAACAACATTATTGATATCAAGTATTAACTATAGTACACTCAGAATCCAAAGTCTAAGCTAGCACGTTACTTAACAAAATTCAAAGATTTCCCCTGAAAACTTAACAATTCCCCAGATTCCAATTCAGCCAAAACATCAACCACAATACCAACAACAACAATACCAACAATTTCATATCAAACTAGAATCAAATCCGCCTTTATATCAATCTCAAAACAGCCCACAATTACAATATCAACTCAATAAACATATCGTAGCTATAACGTCTTATAACGTCTTTTCCACTGTTCTAATCCGTCAGAACTCTTGGTAATCAACTTAATAACATAAACAAGGATCATATACATACCTTTAGTAGTCAAAACCTCCAAGAACATTTGGTCAATTTGGTTTCCAAGGTCAATAACATCAATAGAATACTAGGAATAACTTTCCTTATATAGGCTCGGGATTTCGAAGCTCGGATATTACCAAAATATCATAAAATCATCAAGGGAAGTTGAGGGAATCTATTTAGGGTAAGGGTCTATTAATATGAGGAAACATGAGGAATAAAATGAGGTGTTACTATATAGAGAAGGTGGGAGAAAATCTCCACCGCCTCACTGTTGTCGAGCAACTCGATAGCCCGTCGACACAACGATGGCTTGTCGAGTTGCACTGTCGCTGTGCCACCAAGTTTAAGGGGGTTTTACACATCGATGGTGACCTTTGAGGCCTCGTCAACACAACGACGGGCCGTCCTTGTGCACCGTTTTTGTGCACTGTCCCCAGGTTCTTAACTCTTCGTTCCGATTCGATTCGTTTGACTTCTAATCCTCTCGTAACTCATAAATCATAGACATATACCTTCGTATACACATATATATCAACTTCATCAATAATCTCGTCAAGTCGGGAAAACCATACTGGTCAAAGTTGTCATCAAATAACATCGCACGAATCTTGGCGTAACAAGAATGAGAGGTGTAACAATACCGTTTGTCCAACTCGTTGCCAATCAAGTACCATCTAAAGATATGCTCGTAGGGTGCTCATACCATATCATATAAAGTCCATTACACGAATCTATACCGATCGGGTTCCCAATATACTTCAAAGTACATAAAGTAACAAAGTACACTTGAACATCTCTACTAACTCAAGATACTCTTTCAACTAGTCCCGCTTGCACTTACTCACTTATAACGTATATAACACGAAGTTTTTTGGGGTGTGACAATCTCAGACCTCTCATAATTCGTTTGCTCCAGAGGAGCACAGAGGAGCTCTAGAAACCCCAATTCTTCCGCTGGATGCCTCAGGCCAAGAGATGCGAGAGGCTATTCAGTTGTTTACCCAGTTAGTAGTCGCTCTGGCCCAGTGTCAGGTATGGGTTATGGTGACTCTGTGGTTTGTGCTAGGGTTTGAGATTTTTTTAATTTAGACCCTTCGAAATTCTTTGGATCGAATCCAGATGAGAACTCGCAGAATTTTATAGATGGGATCTTGACGACATTGTGGGTGATGCATACTTCAGACACCGAGTTAGTGGAATTTCCTTCCTATAGACTACGGGATGTTGCTGTTCATTGGTATGAGACATGGGTATCGTCTAGAGAAATTAATGCACCCCCACCAGTGTGGCAGCAGTTTACAGATGCCTTTCTTCAGCATTATTTACCGCCAGAGATTTGACAAGCCGGAGTTGATAGGTCCCTGAACCTTAGATAGTGGAGCATGAGTGTTCGAGAGTATAATCTTCATTTTAATTAATTGGCTAGGTATGCCCCGGCTGTTGTAGCTGAGATGGAGGATAGTGTTTATTGATTTGTGAGTGGTTTGGGACCACACTTGATTGATGACTGCAGGGCAACCTCACTTTAGATAGGTATGGATAATTCTAGCATTCAGGCGCATGCTCAGAACCTTAAGGAGCGTAGGCAGTAGTGGAGGGCCAAGCGTGAGCATGATAGAGGCCATAGTAAGAGAGCTAGATCTTCAGGATCTATTAGTAAATTCAAAGGCGGCAGAGGCAGTAGTATTCTAGGCATCTAGCCCATTCAGTGGCTAGTGCGCCTCCACAGTTCATAGGTTAGAGATTTGATCGATCTACCTATTCAGGACCAGGTCAGGGTTCCAGAGCCTCAGGTTCTCAATATAGAGATGAGTCGGGCCAAATGAGGCCATCTTTACCATGATGTACTCAGTGTGGTAAGTTACATGCTGGACAGTGCCGTTTAGGTTCAAATTTTGTTATGCTTGCGGTAAGCCAGGCCATATTATGCGTGAGTGTCCATCGTGGGGTGGTAGAGGTGTAGTTCAGTCCATAGGATCAGCTGCCGGTTCGTCATCATCAGTACGCCCTTCGGGGTAAGGCTCTCAGACATTAGCAGGCCTCGGTAGAGGTAGAGGGGGAGTGTCTAGTTCGAGCGGTCCACAGAATCGCATTTATACATTGGCTGGTTGACAGGATCTCGAGTCTTCACCGGATGTGGTTACAGTTATACTATCAGTATCTGTTACCACCTGACCTCTCGGAGAATGAGCACGCCACGTATTTCACCAAATTAATGGAATATCGAAGACGTCTCGTGAAGTCTTGAAAGGTACAAGCCATGGGAAGTACGTAACAATGAAGTAAAGGATGAATTATGATCTCATAAGTCATAACCGGGAAGGACAACCTTGAAATTGGGGGAACCCTTATCAAGTATAATTAATGATAAATATCATGTATAGGAAGTGTCGGAAGGTTCCGAGATCAAGCAGATGGAAGAAAAGAAAGTTAATGGGACTTTGGAAGAAGTTGGTGAAATTTCGGAAGCAAATTTTAGTCCAACTAGATGGGAGTGTAACTTTAAGCATACAAGGAGTTTTGAGGTTATTAAAAAGCCTAAAATGAAGTTCGTCGAGTCTAGTTTCTAACGCAACAAACTGTTCATCAATATGACATAGGAGTAGGGAGTTATGAGTATTTTATTACGAACTGCCAGAAGCTCGTGAACCTGAAACCACTTAAAAGCCCACTAATTTCGGCCCATTAAGCCAAACCCGATCCACACACATATAAATACCCCACTAACTCACCATTTCACCCATTTAACCCCCAAAAAATCAGATTTACATCCATAAGCAAACCTTAGAGAGATTAGGGGTATTTTGGCACAAATTTTGTTAAGATCTAGTGGAGATTAAGGCTCGGGAGGTGCATAACGCTTCGTAGACCTCGGCTTTTCCATCGTGGCATCGTAGGAGGAGGCGGAACCCCTCCATGCAATCTGGTCCTTGAAGTTTCCAAGACAAATTAAGGTAAATCCCGCTCCTTCTTTGGTAATTAAGTTAATCCGTAGTAATACTCGCTAGATTATCGCATATTAAGTTGAATTGGTAGGAAAAGTGAGATTATCCTCGTTGTGGGTGTTACGAGTGGGTTGATATAAATATTGGTTTGAATGGAGGTTGTGGATGTTGATTCTTGAGTATTGTTGTTGTTGTTATTGATGGTTGTTGTTGTTATTGATATTATGGCTATCTGACACATGCCGGGATATAACAAAAACAGAGGAAGTGCTGCCGAATTTTTCGTAAATCGAACTCTTTAAGACTATAGGTGTTACACCTCAGAAATTTTCCCTTAGTGTACAGTGAATGGACCAACGAAGGGCATGATGAATACGAGGTTTGGCTAAGCAAGAAATAGTAATTGGTAGTCCTAATTAAGATTTCCAAAGACATTCAGATTAAAGAAAGAAAGTTGTTAAGGAAAGCGAGTATAAGTTAGTGTGTCGGGAAAAATTATGAGTATTGAGTTAATGATGCCTTAAGGATGTCTTGGAGAAGAGTTATAACGTCCCCTAGATTAATAATGAAGTGATAAACAAGTGCTAAGAAGGTTCCACAAGGATTGGAGATCAAACGAAACGACGGGAACCATTCCGGTGGAACTGTGAGTTCCACGACCATGTTCCACGGACAACATCATGATCCACGGACCGTGGATATGTCCGTGGAACAGCCAGAAGAGAAGGTGGCTGGCTGGTCATGAACCACGACCAGTTCCACGGCCAACACTGGGTTCCACGGACCGTGGAAGTCCCGCCGACTGAAATTGTTCCAAGTCTTTAAATGTGATCCCACTTCATTTATTTCATTTCCATCAACCTTCTTCATCTCTCAAGACCTCTAGAACCTTCTCTATGTTTCATCCATAAGAAAACAAAGGAAATCAAAGGATCAACAACAAGAAATCAAGTGAATCAAGTCAAGGAAACTTCATTAAAGTCATTCAACTCAAGAAATCTCAAGAAAGGAAAAATAGGGTTTTGGTGGAAAAGGTGAATTGTCATCCAAGGCTTATTCCTCTATCATTTAAGGTAAGTTTTATGGTCTTCCTATGTTGTTTGAAGTATTAATAAGTTGAAACACATGGATGGTAGAAGAGTATAGAAAATGGGTCTTAAATGGGTGAATAATGTCATTGTGGAATAGTAGTTGGAGTGAATCATGAAAATGAATGCGTGGAGATTATAAATACGTTATAAATGATATTTAGAGCATGAAATAAGTATGGTATGTGAAAGTACGCGATAATAGACTTTGGTCATGATTTTGGAGAATTGGAGTGAAATTGTGAAATGTGAATAAAGTAAATGAATGACGATTGTTGCTAACGATATTGTGATTGTTGTTACGAATGTTGGGAGTTGATATGGAATATGGCGGAAAGTAGTATAAACAAAGGAAACGTTGCCCAATTTTCTTTAGCCTTAAGAAGCGCGTTTCGTAATTACGTAGCTAATGACAATACGAACTCTCTTAAAGGTAAAGACGCAAGCATTAAAGGAGAACGAGCAAGCGATAGAATAGTTTCGCGACAAAGGTATGTGAGGCTTAACCCTTCTTCCTAAGGCATGAATCTTATGCATGATTTCCTTCCTCTTCATGAAATTCCTACGTTTGAAAAGGGTAAAGGCCTATGTTCATGAATGGTCATATGAGATAAGAAATGCGCTATGAAACGAAGATGATAACACTAAGCTTAAGCCTAAAGATTCTAGAGATTACGATATGATGTACCTACGAAGCTAATGATGTCGACTATGATCCATTAATGTTTTCCTCACGTGCACTCACCTTAAAATGTAGTTCCTCCAAGGTGAGACATAATGACTACGACTACTCCATAAAGTAGTCGGGGGTCCACGACCTTACGTCACCCCGACACAACTATACTTGCCTTCAGTTTCTAAGGTATGAATTGATGATATACGTATAACGATATTAAATTGTGATAGAGCCATTATATGTCCATGAAGTGAATGATAGTGATGAGTCTATGATGATGATAAATGCATGCTATGTATGATGATGTGATTCTACCGTGCCTAATTGGCCGGTCATGTCACCGCTACGGCGGGCTGCTATGATTCCACCGCGCCTAATTGGCCGGATATGTCACCTCTACGGCGGGCTGCTATGATTCCACCGCGCCTAGAGGGCCGGACATGATCACCACTAGTGGGCGGCATATGATGGTTACCCGGCGCGGGTTACCGACACGATGATGTATGATTGATGTGATGATGCATGTATGGCATGATGATGTATATGTGATATGATAAGGCATACGCTATGATAATACATATGATATACTTATGTATAATGTATTTATATGAAATGTATCTACGCTTAATAGAGTACACAGGTTGTCTCCTCATCTCATGACTTAAGATATTCTTATTATGTTTATTTCATTCCTGCCTTACATACTCGGTAAGACAATGTTCAGACCGACGTCCGTTTTCTTTGACGCCGTGTTCATGCCCACAGTAGGCAGGGATACGGTGCCGATCCATAGGGAGCTAGTAGCCGACTTGTGAGCACTCCATTTGCCGGAGGTGCCATTGATTATTCTTTGGTACACACATGTATATATTCATGATATGGGCATGACGGTCCCGTCCGTCCATATGTCTAGTACTCCGCAGAGGCTCGTAGATACGCATGTGTAGGTATTATGGTCCCATGGTCCTCATGTATGTGTGTATGTATATGTGTATATATATATATATATATATATATATATATATATATTATTTTGATAGCCGAAGGGGCTTATGTTTATAAAAGTAATTATGTTTCAAATGATGATATATATATTTCCACGAATTTGAGCGATATTACGAACGAAGGTATATAGGTAATCTTAATCATGGGCGTTCGGTGGTTAGCCCCGGACACTCCGCCATGGCCCGTAGCTCGAGTCGCAAGAAGTGGTATCGCAGCAGCTTCGGCCCTATAAGTGTCTACGAGCCGTGTCTAGAGGGGTCTTGCTTTATATGGCGCGCTACGCTAATAAACAAGAAAGCTACCGCATTAGAAAATGACCATTTATCTTTGATACAAGATTAAGAACGAAAATAGAAATAAAATGCAAGAAAAGAAAAGATAGATAATTTGACACAACTAAAGACCCAAATTAGCAACCAAAGTTCTTAGATTAACTTGACCTCTAATTCTTAACTAAAGAGCACCAAACCTTAGGATGACTAATAGGGGATTTGACACCCTAGTTAACCAATCCTCTCAACAATTTCACAATCTCAAGCTTAGCAAGCCCTCAACACTCAAAAGAGTTTACAATTCTCAAAATATCAATATCCAAAATAGTCTAAGTCTTCCATGAAGGAAAAAAGAACTATTTAT
>NW_026715402.1:0-19447 GCF_029784015.1 Lycium ferocissimum | reverse complement strand
CCACGTAAATAGTGATATTACTAATACAACCTGTTCGAAATAAAGAAGAGAAGTAAGTTGTACTATTCTGGAAAAATATGACACTTGCAAAATATAAGAGAAACTTGGAAGAAAGAAACTTGGAAAATAATTATTTATTTCACAACTCCCAATCAGCCAAAATGAAATCGAAGTTTTTCCCCAACACCAAATCACTCTCTAGCCTTTCTTTATTGCGGCCAAGCATAGATACACCTTGACATACAGATGACTGGGGAAACCAAAAAAACCAACCCATAAAAGAAAAAAGAAAAAAGAAAAAAACTACAACAAAAATATAGAGTGGTTAAAAAGTTAAAAAAAAAAAAAAGGCTGACTTATAAATAAAGAAGGGTTAAAAAGTAAAAGACATGATTTGGTGTTCCTTCAACCTCTCAATCACCACCCCAACCCACGCAACCGACTCACTATCACTCGTCACGCGCCGCCGTGAGTTGCCAAGCTGACGTGGCAATTAACGGGCGCGTATGCCACCCGAGCATCAAACAACCGTCATTTTCTTCCACTCGATAGCCGTCACCGCCAGCAAATAACGCTAATAGCATACTCGCTTGTTTAAAAGCGTTCGACCCGAGATGTACCGGGTCGAACCCTGATGAGTTCATACGAACTCGCCATTGACTCAGTGTCTCGTGTCGTTCGACTCGGTCTGAACCTTCACATGCCACAACATTACATATTTGTCTCCCTAAATACACCTCGGACATAACCAAATCTTGATTGTTAACAGGCTGAGTTAGAGTTACCGAACTTTCCAACGAGTCGAACATGGTTGAGTAATAATGCAAAGCCTCGTTAAACCTGTCCAGGAACACGCTCGCGTTGTGGTTTGCTTCCTGCTCGACTATCGTGACGATCTTGGGATTCATTTTCTTGATAAGATTCAATACTTTCTCAATCATCCCAGGTTTAGACAACAACCTATGCAGCTCGAACACGGAGTTAACAGCCACAGCCTCAGTTTCCCGAATATCGAGAATAGAAACATCTAGATCTGCTAATGAGTTAGCTACAAATCCACGAAATTCAAATTCCACCCCGATTGTTTCAGCTAATTGAGCTAATTTCCATCCAACTTGTTGTAACGCGTCGGTGTTATTAGGCTGTGGTGGGCCAATTCCGGTTAACCGGAATGCTGGTGGCCCACCAGGCCGTAAAGCTAAAGCTTGAATTAGAGCAGGCCATTGCATACCCTGTTTTAGACTGAAATCAACAACATGAACTTTATTGCAATTTGTAAAAGCTTCAAGAATCGCTTGATTTGCTGTAAAATGAGCGAATTTGAGATACGGGCACGTTTCATAAAAGTGCATCTGCAACACATCTGTGTAAGATGATTCAATTGAATAATCTTGTGGGTAGATTTTGTAAATCCTTCGAGCTAACGCTTCTGCAAAATAAGTTGCAACTTTTCTCATAGCACCGGACTGGGAAACCGCAAGTATTCCGATATGTCGAACGAGGGCATCAGCTACATTAAACTCCTCTTGTTGCACAGCTTCAGCACATGCCATTAAAGTATGTACAAGTCTAACACCAGTTTCTTGTGAATCAACAAGTACAACAGGCCTTGTTGATGAATCTGTAATTGAACCCGAAGAAGAGAAACTCGATCTCAACCGTTTATTAGTACTACTGTTACTAGTACTCTCTGATGATATTAAATCTGGTTCGTTGAGTTTGCGAATGTTGGTGTTGAAAACAGCACCACCTGGAATTGCTCTTAAATCATCATCAGATATGATTCTTGTTGCAGAAGTAGATCCATTTGACAAACTTAAGTTATTCTCCTCGAAATTAGTTGAAATCGAAGTGTGACTAAGCTCGGACAACATGCTTTGTACCCAACCAGAAAGATCTGATGGGTTTTTATGAACTGTATCAGTTGAAAGATGAGTTATACCATCTTCCATATTTGTACCCATAGCCATTTCAAGCTGTTCAAGTTTGTTTGCAACTTCAGCCATATCTGAGGATTTAACTTTATAGCCTAAAACAGCTAAAAGTTCATCCATACCAGCATCTTGTTCTTCTTCTTCTTCTTCCCAAATCTTAGCTTTGCCATGGATTTGGGTTTTTTCTCTATCACGATATCTCTTCATTTTTTCTTTTTCTTTTTGTGGGGGTATTTTTTTTTTTTTTTTTTTTTTTTTTTTTGAGATTATTGGGTTTTTTTGACAAGTGCTGCAATTTGAGAAGCAAATGGTTTCAAGAAAGATGGATGATTTTTTCCATCAATGGGGAAGGAGTTTGAAGGGAAAAGGTCTGATTTTTTGTGTCAACTTTCAGATTTTTGGGGAGTGGTTTTCTTTAATTTTTTTTTTTTTTTTTTTTTTTTTGGGTTAGAAAAGAATATATTTTGGGGGTTTGTGATGAGAGAGTGAAGAAAGAAGTGCTCGTGAAGAGAGGCGCAAGCTTCGAGAGAGGTACAGAGGGGAACTGGAGAAGATAAGGAAGAGAAAAGAGGCCAGCAATAATATGACTTTTTTTTTTTTTTTTGAGATTTACAAAAATGTAATTATAAAGTACTCCCTCCGTTACATTTTATGACCCTGGGAACAAGAATGATGTTTGAACCTTATAGTGTGGAATAAACTAAAGAAATTTGTGTGGTCAAAAATTATTTTAATAATAAAAAGATATTTTTTTGTTCATATTTACTTGTTCACTGTGATCTTGAGCACTCGTTAAGAAATAGTAAATGAAGTGAATAAGTTATCGTGATGCTTATATTAATTGTTGCATATTTTTAATGCATTTGAAAAGTAATTTGAAATGAGTAATTATCATTTGATAAAATAGAAAAAAATTAGTAAATTTTTAAAAAAAATAAATTATTTTTGAAAATATATAAATATGTCATTTCTATTTAAAAGTAACAAGTAAAAGTAAAAATATACTTTTAAAAAATTGGATAAGTAAAAGTGAACAAAGGGAGTAAATTAAAGTTGTTACTGAATATAGAAATATATCTTTTTTTTTTAGACTGAATAAAAAATAAAAAAGCGTTATATAAATTGATACACGGAGCATTACTTTTGATGTCTTATTTTTTGAGATACTATATAAATTAGATGAAAAAGTGTTCGAATTCTTTTTACAAAAATAAAAAAGAATTTTTGTGAAAAGCTTTTTAACAGCTTTCCCACTCAAATGTCTCAAATGGAGTTTGGTTCAAAAAGTTGAATAAGAACTTTTACAAAGATCTTTATTTAATTTTTTAAAACACAGCTCATATCTTGTTAATTTATCTGATTAAACTTTTGAAATTTGTTTATTTTAGTTTTTGTTACAAAGATTTTTTGAAAAAACAATATGTTCGGATAGTAGTATTTTATGTTTGATTAATCAATCTAAAAAACTTATTTTTATTCCCTTCCGTTTGAATTTATATGAAACCTCATTTTTTAAAAATAAGACACGTTTAAGAAAAGAGAAAAACAGGCTATTTTGAAACTTGTGGTTCAAAATATCACATCATATTAAAAATTTGTGTGGCCCAACAAAATCATTCATAAAGTGAATTTGTTTCCAAATTAGGAAAGAGGTCATTTATTTTGACACGGACTAAAAAAAATATGTTCAAACAAATTGAAACTGAGGGAGTATTATGTTTGACAAGCTTATGGGAGAAGTGATATTTCTGAAAGCTTAGTCAAGCACTTTATTCTCTAAAATAAGTATTTTTAAAAAATATAAAAATAAGTAATTTTGGCCCCTCAGAAGCTTGGCCGAACCGACTATTCAATATATATGATATTCTTTCCTTCTTAATCTATTTGAAAAATAACTTTTACTTTCAATTTTACCTTTAGTAACATCTATATATTAGTTATAGTCGTGTCATAACATCTTTGAAATCACTAAGTTTATTAGTAATATTTATGACATGTGTTTAAAACTACTCTTTTTTTTTTTTATTGAAGAAGAAAATCGCCTAATTTTTTCATAAAGTATAGATGACTCTCATGACGAATGCTTGGATAAAGTATAAGATGATGAACCAATAAGGAACGTCATAATTCATAAGTAATTTTCATTCTCAATCAAAAATATCATATTCAAATACTATTTGATTACAAAATCTTCCTGCTAGAGAGCAATTTATCCCGTAAATTCGAATTAATTGAACCGCAATACAAGTACTGAATATCGAACAAAACCAAAGAGAAAAAGTATAAAATGATGAGCTAATGAAGGGGGCCACAAAGTCTCTGGTGCTTAAGACGTTATATTTTAATGGTGAACCCTTGAATTGTGTCTTTGATGTGGAGGTACATGAACCTTAGGGGCATCTATTTGTGTGATGTGGACTTCCTTTTTAAGTTCATTTGCGGTGTTGCCACGGCTTTTTGCTTCTTTTTATGTTGCTGACAGCCAATTTCCCAATTTTTTTTACGAGGAAAGGAAAATCATTCAACAAACTATGGTAAACTACTTTCATTTTACTAGGATGTATCTCCTAAATTAGAGATTATGAGTTTTGAATATAATTTTTTTTAGTAGGGAGCGATTTTTTCGAATGAGCCCTACGCGATGAGAATCCAAATTAGTCGGACTATAATACAGGTATCGTATCCCGAATGAGAAATAAAAATAAAAGTACGTTCATTTTTTAATTGAGGAGCATATACGTTTGTCACCGAGTATTTGATCAAGTAAAATCGTTCAGTTCTTATAAAATCTATTGTCAAAACACTTTAGAGTGGAGGAAAGAGATTAAGCGACCCGAAAAAGATTTTTCGTGAGATGAGAAATGAAATATTTTTTTTAATGTAGAATTATAATCGCGTGATTGTCTGATAATGAGCAAGAAATATTCATCTTTTTGCTTAATTGAAAGAATTAAATTCATAATTCGTTAGATGTTCTTTATGAATGTCAACTAAATAATGTCAGTAAATTGATCCTGACCGTGCAATTATTTGATAACCATAAATATTCTTTCTAATAAACGATTAAGATGAGTCAGGCTCAATAAGATTCAATCAATCCTATTTTTCTATTGAAGACAGAAAATTGAACCAAGAATTTTCGTTTTGGCAAATGGATATCTATATCTGCACTAAACTCTATTTATGGTTCCTCAATATCCATCTTTCTAATAAACAAGATATATTCATTTATCGTCTTATGAGTACCAATTAAACATCGTAAGTAAATAAATTCTGACCGTTCAATCAATTAATAATTAGAGTCAATAATTTATAAATAATTCGTGTGAGTCATTTGATCAAATATTATATTTGTAAGGTAAAAAATTCACCAAGAATTTCATGATAAATAAGTATTCGTATTTGCACGAAATTTTATCCACGATCCTTCAACTTCACATATTAATTATCCAGACATATGAATATATTTAATTTTTTTTTTACCACCCCTCAACCTACGTGTCTCTCAATCGCGTTAATGTGCATAACACGTCGGCTAGTAGTAGACTAAATAAAAAGAAAAATTGATAACAAAAGCAAAGAGGAAAATAGAAAGCCTAGGCCTGCGGCTGGGGCTTGGGAAGAGGGGCCGGTGAAGTTTTATTAAATAAAATAAAGAAAAAGAGAGTGAGGGCCATAGCCACCTGCAAATTGCAAAACTCTTACACCTTGTTTGGATGGTTGCTACAGATACCTTTATAATAATGTATTGTTATGTGGAGTAATGTAGAAGAACATAATATTTAGATACGTTGTATCGTTTTTCGTCGTTGCATAATGTTAAACATCAATAATTTGAAAGGATAAAACTATAAGAAAAATAAAGTACGGGTAAAACTAATATAAAAAAGATAAGAGTAATGAATAAAATACGAATATTTACAAAGACAAAACGAGAAAAAAAGTAACGTAATGACGCGATCAAACGAAATCGGTCTTTACATAAAATGAGGCTTTTCGTCATTCCATAACCGTGAATTTAATAAGTAATAATCAAAACAAAAATTGTATTTGAACTAATAACACAATACTCCCTCCAATCCGAAATAAGTGAGTTTTTGTGGTGTGACACACATCGATTACATTACTTAAAGGGTCGTTTGACAATATTATCCATTTACTCTCTCCAAACTTTTCTTAAATGTAGAAATAATCATTGTTGAGATTTGAGAAACTCATTCGCAAGAAGAGCAACATAAAAAAAAAAAATTAATACTCCATCCAAATAAAAAATAGTGTCCATTTAGCCTTTTTTTCTTGGATAAAAAAGAGTGTTCACTTATTAAATCAAGAAAGAATTAATTTTATTTTTCCAGATTTACCCTTATTAATTGTTATGTGATCAAATCTCAATACTTATTTAATTAGGAGCAGTTTAGTCAAATTACCTATTTTTATCTAAGAGTTAGTATTTTTTTAAAAATATGTAAATAGCTAAGTGAATACCTTTTCTTTATCTTGAGAGAGAGTATCTCTTTGGAGTTTAAATTTTTTTATTCATTTTAGAGAGAGTATCTCTTTGGAGTTTAAATTTTTTTATTCATTTTAGACGAAAAACTAGATAAATTTATTTATTTTGACACGGAAGGAGTAGGAAATAACCATTCAAACAGGCTATAAGGGGGGAGTGAATGAATTATTGGGAAGGGAAAACAGTGACTGCAGGTGGGACGACGCCGTACTGACACATCTACCACTAAATTGGTCCATTCAGCCATGTGATTGATTCTGCCATTTCCGATTCCTTCCCTTTCTTTCTGGTCCCTCCCTCCCACGTTACTCTCCTCAATTTCATACTACTAGGGACTATTAAAAATAGTAAGAATAATCTCATTTTTCTATAATATCTTACAGTATTATTTTTTGTTGAACTAAATCAGATCGAAAATACCTTCAATAGAACGTTATATTGTCTTGAAAGAGCTTTTCTTGAGTCGGAGTCTATCGAAAACGGTCCCTATACCTCTCATAAAGTAGGGATATTGATATTCGACAACGAAAATAAAGAAAGAGCAAAGAGTAACAATTGAGAATTGGAGCTAAAAAAAACGTACCTGGCAGCGGAAGATTGGTCCCTGGAATTTCCTCTTGAGGCGCTGCCTAGGGCGGTGCGCCAGGCTTATTTTCGGCTGTTTTCCTTCCTCAATTTGGATTTGGTTTTTTTAAAGCCCGGGCCTTTTAGTACCCTATAAATACATATTCTACTCGGTTTTTACATAACTTTGGATAGCAAACCCTTAGTTCGAGGCTTTGGATCTGAGAAGGCTTGGAGCGCCGTGGAGGTCGTAGTTACGGGGTTTTACCTTCTCTTCTACCGTAATACTTATTTTTACGTTTTTATTCGGATGATTTGTTGTTTTCCCTTCATATACATGTGGAGCTAAACTCTTTAGTTCTAGGGTTTTAGCTCAAACATGAAAGTTGACGTTTGATTATCGTTTATTTCTATTGATTTTCCATCTTTGGGTTATTTATTTATTCTTGTGTTTAATTGTTTAATTACTTAATCACTAATTAGACACTATCTGTGGCATGTGAATTGAACTAGGGATAGAGAATTTGCATGCGTAATAAGAATAAATAGAGCTTGTTCGATTAATCGTTTCGCTAATGAGGATACTAACATACCCTTTAGCCTTGCTTAGTTGAATAAGAAGAAGTAAATGCGTTCTTGTTGCCTCTGATGACCATAGGAATATAGGCGTTATAGTAGCATCTATAGGCTTGTGAGCAACTCGGAAGATACTCATAAAGTTAACATCAACCCGTCAATTAGTAACCCATAGGTGGAACAATTTGAAGACTCGCCTGGATTGTTAGTGGTTATAACCCTAGATCTATATCTTCTCTGATAAAAATTCGCGCTTTCTTGGTTGAAATTGATTATTTGCTTTTCTTTTATTTTTAGTTAGTTTATATATATAATTGGATTCTATTTCTTGTTTAGATAATTAACATTAGTTTAATTTAGTTGACGGTTAATCATAAGTCTCTGTGGGTACGATATATGGACTATAAATCCTATATTACTTGTACGACCGCGTATACTTGCGTGTGCGTTTGGGAGCAACAAATTTTTGGCGCCGTTGCCAGAGACTTAGAAATTAATTGTTTATATAGATTAGACTTTTCTTTTTGTCTATTCAAGTTTTTTTTTTTTGTTTAATATTCTGGTATTCTTCTTGACATGGCATCTTGGAACAAAAATTTATCAAATGTTGGGTATTCATGTTTTAATGATTTTTGTGCACTTTGTGGAGGATCCTACTTATGGGAAAATTGTTCTAAAATTTGAATCATATGAGATGTGTTATATGACCCTTCTAGATCCTATGATTGGAACTTTTGTAAATGGTGTGGTGGTCAGTGGAATGAGTTTCCTAACGGTTGTTCTAGTCTCTCAAGTGATTTCCACAAAGTGGATGTTGTAAGTGATACTTGGCTATTGGTTCGAGCTCACTGATTAGAGGTATGGGGGGATTATCTTGATGAAATTACAAGTGATATGACATGCTTTATTGAAGAAAGAACAAAGCTCGGATAAGAGATAGACCAATTTGGCTCAGATATCCATGACCTGCGAGCTCAATTGAGTAAAAATGTTGAGGTGTCTGATGCCCAACTACATATTATCTTGGATAGTGGCCAGCATGTGGAGCAGATAGATGAATTCCAACCATTCGATCAGATCTTTGTTGATGATGTCATTGCTGGGGAGGTGTACAAAAGTGAGGATGTCAGAAATAATGCAGTTTTAGAGTTGGGGAATGTTGGTCCTCATTCTAAACATTTTTCTACATTATGTTTGGCTGGCGACATGGAAATTTAGCCTTCCAAGCCTTTGGAGAAGTGTATAGATGAGGAGTAAGAGCCATAGTGTATAGATGAGGAATAAGAGCCTTACATCCTGAAATTTGCCACGCCGAAAAGACAAACAACATTCCTCATTTAAGGGCCAAGAAGTGCAAGATGCGACAGCTATTGCTTGGTTCCTTTATTTTCACACCACCTCCCCAAGAGCGGAGCAGGAAATTTGATGCAAAGTTGGGTGCACAATTCATATCCTCAAAGTGGAAGGAAAAGTACTGAAAGTTGGTTCACGTCGTGCCGCGACACTAAATCAAGCGCTTGTTGGGAGGCAACCCAACTTATATTTTATTTTTATTTTAATTTATTTTATTTTTATAGTGTCACGTTTTCTTTTGTTTTTGTTTTGCAGATGAGAGGAAGTCTGAGTACTCGAAGTTGAAAGCTAAGGAGCATGTTTAGGCTTAAGTGTGGGGTCGTCTCGACCCTTAATTGTTGAGGATTATGCTGCTAGCTAGGCCCTAGAGGGTTTCAGGGAGTATTTCTCACCTTTGTTTTAATTTTTTCTTTGCTATCATGCATCGAGGACGATGCATATTTTTAAGTGTGGGGTGAGTACTTCCGATATTTGAGGTCAAGGATGATTATGCTATAGGATTTTTTTTTTTAATTTTCTTAGCCTTATATATATATATATTTTTTTTTTTTCTAAAAAAAAAAACTAATTAAAATTCAAAAGATTTCTTTTCTTTATTCATTCTTTTATTTTTCTTTTATATCTTCCTTTTCTCTTTTAGTGGCATAGATCATCCACCCCTTGAATTTTCTTATGGACTCGGTTCTTTCCCGAGAGGGGGCCTTTGAATTTCCTCTGGGCGGCGCGCCACGCTTATTTTCGGCTGTTTTCCTTCTCCGGTTTGGATTTAGTTTTTTTAAAGCCCAGGCCTTTTAGTATCCTATAAATACATATTCTACACGATTTTTACATAACTTTGGATAGCTTGAAACCCTTGGTTCAGAACTTTGGATCTAGAGAGAGCTTGGAGCCGTCGTGGAGGCTGTAATTATAGGGTTTTGCCTTCTCTTCTCTGTAATACTTATTTTTACGTTTTTATTCGGATGATTTATTGTTTTTCCTCCATGTCTGTGTGGAGCTAAACTTTTAGTTCTAAGGTTTTGGCTCAAACATGAAAGTTGATATTTGATTATTATTTATATCTATTGATTTTCCATCTTTGGGGTTATTTATTTATTCTTGTGCTTAATTGTTTAATTATTTGATCACTAATTAAACACTATCTGTGGCATGTGAATTGAACTAGGGATAGGGAATTTGCATGCGTAATAAGAATAAATAGAGCTTGTTCGATTAATCGTTTCGCTAATGAGGATATGAATATATCCTTTAGCCTTGCTTAGTTGAATACGCAGAAGTAAATACGTTCTTGTTACCTCTGACGACCATAGGAATATAGGCGTTATAGTAGCATCTACAGGTTTGTGAGCAACTCGGAAGATACTCATAAAGTTAACATCAACCCGTCAACTAGTAACCCATAGGTAGAATGATTTGAAGACTTACCTAGATTGTTAGTGGTCATAACCCTAGATCTATATCTTCTCTGATAAAAATTCGCTCTTTCTTGGTTGAAGTTCATTATTTGCTTTTATTTTATTTTTAGTTAGTTTATAAATATAACTTTGGATTCTATTTCTTGTTTAGATAATTAGCATTAGTTTAATTTAGTTGACGGTTAATCATAAGTCTTTGTGGGTACGATATTTGGATTATAAATCCTATATTACTTATACGATCGCGTATACTTGCGTGTGCGTTTGGGAGCAATAGTATTGTGTATATCCACTCTTCCTAGACCAAGGGTGTGTTCGGTATGGAAGAAAACTTTTTCCTGAAAAATGTGTTCTTGAAAAATTTGTGAATTTCTACTTATTTTCTCATGTTCGTTTGGGTCGCGGAAAATAAGTGAATTTCTTACTTATTTTCTTGAATTTCTTACTTATTTTCTCATCTCATGTTCGTTTGATTAGTAGAAAACATTTTTAGGAAAATACCCACTCAAGCCCCACAACTCCACCCCAACCCTATCACCCCATACCGCACTAACCCCCCACCCCCAATTTTTTTTTTTGAATTTTTAATTTTTTTCTGAATTTTCTAAACCATCACATACCCCCCCCCCCCCCCCGCGTGGACCCATACCACACCAACCCCTAAACCACCTACCCCAATTTTTTTTGAAGTTTTAAATTTTTTTTCTGAATTTTCTAAACCACCACATCTCTCCACCACCTGCCCCCCCCCCCCCCCCCCCCCCCCGTGGACCCATAACGCACTTTGCCCCACACCACCCACCCAAAATTTTTTTTTTGAAGTTTTAAATTTTCTTTTCTTTGTTTTTGGAGGGGGTGGTGGGGTGAAAAAAATAAAAAAGGAAACTTTTAAAACTTTTTTTAAGAAAAAAGGAATGTAGGGTGGAGGGAGTGGTTGTGGGTGGGTTGAGTTGGGGGGGGGGGGGGGGGGATGTGGCGGTGTAGAAACCCAAAAGAAAAATTAAAAAAAATTTTTGGTGGTGGGGGTAGGTTGTGGCATGGGGGTAGGGTGCGGCATGGGGGGAGTGGTGCATAGGTTGCCGGAGTGGTTGGGGGGTGGGGTGGTGCATGGTTGCGGAAGTGGTTGGGGTTTGGTAGTTGGGGGGTGGGGGTGGGCGTGGGTGGTGCAAAAAACCCAAAAAAAAAAAAGAAATTCAAATTTTTTTTTGAAAACAAAATTAATTTTTTTTTTTTTGGGAGGAGTCGAGTGGGGGCAAGGTGTAGGGTGGGGTGCTGGTGGGGGTGGTGGGAGTGGTTTGGGTTTGGTGGTTGGGGGTGGGTTGGATGTTTGGTGGAATGCACTTATGAACTTGTTTTCCCTACTTTTATTAGGGAAGTCATTTTTTCTCATTTTTGAGGAACTTGTTTTCCTAAAGAAAATGTTTTCCAAATTTTTTTGCCAAATGAACATGAGAAAATTGGAAAATATTTTTTGAAAAGTATTTTCCTCCATACCGAACACACCCCAAGTGATGGAATTGTATCGGGTTATGTTATTGTTGCTGTATAATCTAATTTTGTCAGTTTAAATTATTTATGTGAAATTTTTACGAAAGGCCTCCTACCGTTAAGAGTATTCAGATCTTACACATCATATGTAACATCCCAATTTTTTCAACTATTAATGTGAAATTTTATTCGTATGATGAGCAATCATCCTCTCAAACTAAGTTCACGAGACCCATCATAAAAAACTAAGTTCATGAGACCCATCATCACAATGTACAATCCAAGGCCCCCCACTCGAACTAATTAAATTCACGCACTTATTACCACGTTTACGCGTCAATATTCGAAATTTACTGCATACCACCTGTATGACCGACCATATTTTGTCACTGAAGCCTAAAGCTACGTTTTTCTTGTGCTTGTGTGTCTAGAAGCTATCTTTGGCATAATAGAGGTAGTAAACCAAGCCACCCTCCATCGTTCCGCAATCTCCATACTCATCTCATAGAATCATTGGGTTTGATGTTAGTTGTTAAGCTAATTACCAGCCCAAAGATATTCTTGACGTGGTGTAATAATGTATGCTTTCGGCCAAGGCCGCATGATTTTCCCCCAAATCTCATATTAGTAAGAGTATCCTTACACCTTACATGATTCTAAATCTTTTCAACTACCAACGAGAGACTATTTTTACACATCTAATAATTTTATACGATAATATTTGATAGAACACCAATTTTTTTAAAAAACTGAATGACTTTAGAACTTATATATAGGCCCCATTTGTCCATAAATACCAAAAAAAAAATTCACTTTTTTTTTTTTTGGAATTTTGGAGTTGGAATTGTGTTTGGCCATAGTTTTTGATGAAATGTAGTTGTAAAAATGTGAAAAAAGTGAAAAAAAATTTGAAAAACAAGTTTTTTAAGTTTTAGGTATTCAGGAATACAACTTTAAGTTGTATTCAAAATTCTCATGACCAAATGCTGATTCCGGAAAAAAGTGAAAAAAAATTTCGAAATAAAGTGAATAATTGTTATGGCCAAACGGGGGCATAGTCTCATACATTCCATCACATTTTCCTACTATAATAGAAGCATAGGTGGGAATCAGGATCGTCGACCATGCTAGCTTAATATCAAGGGCAAATCCATCATTTAGCTCAACGGCAAAAGAGATATTTAGCTTTTCTCAACATAATTCCAGAAGAATCTTTCCAGTTCTTTCATCTTTTTGTTCCAACTATGGAGAAACATGGGTTGGACTTCAGAATTCTCTTTTCTCCAAACTTTCAAGGACTGTTCTTCAGCTTCATCTTCTCAACTGGATGTGCAATTTTAGGTCAGGTTTTCTTCAATCTTTACCCTAATCAGATTTTTCAATTTCATAGCTATTGTTTAAAAATGGGCTCAATTTTCTGTCCGAAAGAAGCAGATGTTTCTTCGTTGTGCTTCATCGGATTATGCTCCCGCTCGGTACAAAAAAAAACTTTTATTAGCTACCAGTAACCGGTACCTATTTCAATAGTGAATGTAATAATATAGGGTTATCTTTGTTTCATACTCACAGTAACGAAGAATTAATGGTTATGGTGTATCCGTCTCTATTTATTTGCAGGCAAGAGGTGTCATCATGCGCTAGAACTTGAAACCTACCTAATTCCACATTTTAACAACTTTATCGGATTCGCATGCGCTTTTGTTTATCCGTTGCAATAATTCTCATGTTGTTACACTTTCACATCTATCCTTAATCAATATATTGAAGTCCCACAATTAGGAAAAGATTTATGTACATAAATTGAGTTAACCTTGCACAAAAATTTTGGACTTATTCTTTTCTTACTTTGGATTACAGGTCTCGAGTACTTAATCGCGGAGCATTTTTCATGGGCATAGGAAATTTCGTATGGAGGTTCAGGAACTCCAAAGGTAGATTTCTAAGAAAATACATAAAGTATTATGTTTTTCATGTTATAGCCAACATATTGTCTTGCCAATGTGTTGGGTTATTCCTCTTTTTGAAGTTGCATAATTTTTTGGTCAAATGGAAGCAAGGTTTATTCAACCAAGTACGCAATAAGTACAGCTAGCTCTTTTTGACTCTTGAGCTAGTTCTCAGCAATTAAAGAAACCACTACACTAGCCTACTGCTACTCTCCTGTCGTACAAGAGTGACAGTTAACTTGGAAATCTATTTAATCGATCTAAAGTGTTCTGCCATTTGCTATGTCGCTGTCCCGTAATATGAATTTGCAAGGCAATCTCCTTAACTCTGTTCATAGCTTCCCTTCTCAGTGTTGGGATCGCCTGCTATTTCGTTCCAGCCATACATGGTAGATAGTAGCAGCAAAGAGAGACCCCATGATCATAGTTTGAGGCTTTGTGGCTCTGATTTGTGATGACAACCAGTTCACTTCTTCACTCCAAGTACCAACTTGCCTTGTGATGCCCAGCCAAGAGAGTAGAGAATGCCATATGCATCTTGAATAAGGGCATTCAAAGAACAAATGAGCATGTGTTTCCTCTCGGTCTGATAGGCATAGGACACATTCCTTATCAACTTGTATTCCCCATTTGTTGATCCTATCGACAGTTGCCAATCTGTTGTGTAGGCTCAACCAGAGAATAAAATGGTGTCTGGGTAGCATACCTGTTGCCAGGACCAGGGGTTTCCATTGCACTTTTGGGTATTGGGGAAGCATTGCTCTGTATATCTTCTTGATACTAAACGTACCAGTTGTAGCAGCTTTGTCCAGTTCCAGTTTCCAGCTCGCATTACTACTCCACCAGTATCTAGCTTCAAGTATTTTTCGAACGACCCAGCAAGCCTGCTTAGGTGTAGCTAGTGTTTCCATATCTCTGCCCTTTATATAAAAAGCGTGAACCCACTTAACCCACAGTCTTTCCTTCTTCTTTGCTACTGCCCATAGGAGCTTGCATATTGCAGCTTTATTCCAAATGTAGAAATTGATGAAGTTTAGCCCCCCAGTGGACCTAGGTTGGCACATAGTTTCCCAAGCTACTAAGGCTTTCCTAGAATACTCATTGCTACCCGTCCATAGGAAATTTCTACACACACTAGTGATCATGGCTAGGATCTTTTTAGGTAGGAGGAACACTTGTGCCCAATAGGTTTGCATTTCAAAAAGGACACTCTTGATAACCTGAACTCTTCCTCCATATGACAATAATTTTGAGGTCCAGCATTTGACTCTAGCTATGATCTTTTCTACGAGTGGCAGGCATTGACTGATAGTAAGTTTCTTTGAGGACAGGGGGACTCCGAGGTACTTAAATGGTAGTGTACCTAGAGAGAAATGCATCTCATTCAGTAGTTGCTCCCTAAGTTCTGTAGTGACCCCGGCAACATATAAGGAGCTCTTTTCCATGTTGGCCTTCAGTCCAGAGACTTCCGAAAAATGAGTGAACTTTTGGAGCATTAGTTGCACCGAAGTGCTATCTGCTTTGCAACACATCAGTAAATCGTCAGCAAAGCAGATGTGGACCAGGTCCATCTTGGCACATCTTGGGTGGTACTTGAAGCTAGGTGCACACTTTTAGTTGCTTCAAAGATCTATTCAGGTATTCCATGACAAGTACGAAGAGGTAAGGGGACATAGGGTCCCCTTGTCTTAGCCCTCTCTTGGCTTGGAAACTGGGGGTAAGACCTCCATTGAGCAGCAGAGAGTACCTTACAGTTGATACACATGCCATAATCATTTTCACCATCATACTCGGCAGCCCATACTCAGCAAGACCATTTGTAGGAAAGGCCATTCGACCGAGTCGTATGCCTTTCTGATGTCCACCTTAACAGTACATCGAGGAGAGACATTCTTCTGTGAATAGCACTTGAAGATTTCATGTGCAATGATGACATTATCCAAGATATTCCTGCCTTCGATGAAAGCTGATTGGGAGTGTCCCACAAGAGTGTCAACTATCAGCTTTAGCCGTGATGTGAGAACCTTAGCAATGAGTTTATATAATGTAGAACAACATGCAATGGGCCGGAAGTCCTTCACAAAAGTAGGATTAGGCACTTTTGGTACTAAAGTGACTGTAGTAGTGTTGATGACCTGTAGCAGCTTCCCATTTTGGAAAAATTGTAGCACCGCTGCTATGACGTCCTCACCAATGAGTGGCCAGAATTCTTTGAAGAATTCCACAGGATACCCATCAATTCCGAGAGATTTATCATTTGGCATTTCTTTCGATTGTGCCTACAAATCTCATTTTATTCTTTGAGTGAGTAGTCGTCTTTGTTGTTGAGTTAAAGTTAAGCACGGTCCAGCTCTAGCAATATTGACATCAAGACAAGGAAGTGTTGTAGTTGCTTCTCCTTGTAATTTCTTAAAGAATTCCACAAACTCCTTCTCAATCAGGTCTGGACTTGTGAGTTTTTCCCCTTGTTCTGTGTAAATACTGGACACTCTATTCCGTGCTTGTCTTGCTTTTAAGTGGGCATGAAAGAATTTAGAGTTTGAGTCACCTGCTTCTATCCATATTGCCCTTGATTTTTGCCGTAGCACTCTTTCTTGTATAAAGATCCCATCTCTAAGGTTCGGGCACGATAGTGTCCTTTCCTTCTCTATCAGCTGCGGATTGAGCAGGTCCTCAGCAATCAACTCTTGTGTGTCTCTGAGATTCTTATGTAGCGTGTTAAGTCTGTGTTCAATACTAGAGTATTGCTGTGTCATATTCCTGGTGGCCAACTCTATTCTTTTCAGTTTTCTCCATATCACAAACATATGGCACCCTTTGATAGATTGCCTCCATACCTCTTGCACAATTCGTTTGTATTCTGCCTACTCTAATAGAACATTAAGCAGTCGATAAGGTCTCTTGACTCTGCAAAAAGCAACCTCAGTATTCAATAGAACCGGGGAGTGGTCAGAACATTCTGGATACTTGAAGTCAGCTTCAAGCCCTCCATATGTTCGAAACCAGTCTGGATTCTCAAACACCCAGTAGATATGGCTATATACCCTATCTTCAGCATCTCTCTTGTTGCACCACGAATATTGGCAACCCCTTCTCGTGATAGGTCTTATACCCAAATCATCGATGCAATTCTGAAAATCTACAGTTTCAGAGAGGTGCACAGGGGCCCCTTGCAGTCTATCTTCAGATGCAAGCAAAGTGTTGAAATCACCTATCAATAGCCAGGGTCCTACTAAGGTAGAATGGACACCTCTCAACTGATCCCATAGTTCCCTTCTCTCCCCTGTGATGTTCAATCCATACATAGAACATGTAAATGGGGAGTTTTTATCCTGGACTTGGCAATGCATCAGTTGGTTGGTGACCGTTTGCACTGAAACAGCCAGTTGCGATGATCTCCATCCAACCCATATCCTGCCATTAAGTGCGAAATTATAGTTTGTTGCAAACTGCCAATCTAACCCGAATTTTTTTTGAATTTTTCTTGCTTTATTCATCTTTACTCTAGTCTCCAATATAGCAATAATGGAGACTTTATTCTTTAGCAAAAATGCTTTCAATTCATTTTGTTTAAAGGGCTGGTTAAGCCCTCTGATGTTCCAGGAAAATATGATCATGACCTTTTGCAGGGCCTGGATCATGTTGTCCTTTACCTGCTAACCCAGGTTCAGTAGGGATCCCTCTATTCGATTTCTTTGTTCTGATTTCTTGGAGTTTCAGTGTGTCAGCACCAGCTACTCCACCATGGACCACAACCGCCTTTTTCTCTCTGTTCTCAGGCACTCTCTGCACCTTGGCAGGTTGTAGCGACTCGGGCGTTGTCCACATCCGGTCGGCATCGCTTACCCATCGGGCGAGCGAAGGCGCATTAAGGGAGGGTTCTTAGTCATAGTGGGAGCTTCCACAATTGTGCTGGAGCCCACTTGTATAGTTTTCGAGCTCTCCTTGCCGGTGCCCTCCTCCGCCATTGCTTGCCATGTCGGTCGAGTTTGCTTCCTCCTTCTCCGCTTAGTCTGCTTAACTGGCCCTTTCTCACCCTGTTTCTGGTCATTTTTACACCCACCAGTGTCATGCCCAAACTGGTTACAGTCTTGGCAGAAGCTTGGCGTCCATTCATAATCAATCTCCTGTTTGTGAATTTTACCATCAGGCTTTTCAATCAACAGTTCATCCGGCAGGGGTTGGGCAATGTCTATTTCGATAAGAAGTTGCATAATTCATTTGGTCTGGAAGTTAGCGTTCGAGAATAGCAAACCAGAACAGTATTCTTTATATATTGTTCCCAACAGTGTCCCCTGTGTCTTAACATGTGCAACTTTGAAAGTTGCTTCTCTTGATCCTGCTAGGCTAGTGGCAACTGGAAGTTCTGCCCATAACCCAGTTTTCTTGCTATAGAATGATCCAAAAAAAAAAAAAAAAATTGCAAGGCCTGATGAAAGTGAACAATTGTAAGCTGCCATGCACCTTTTGTTATTTTTGGTAATTGACAAATAATTGTTTCATGTTTTCCTCGAAAATCCTTCTTGATTTTGTTGCTTGGAATCCTTTCGGTTGTGAAAAGGAAAATTGATTCGTTCAATAGGAGGTTTAAACAAAGTAAAAAGAATAAAGAGGAAGATTTTTTTTTTTTGTGTGTGTGTTTGAATTTATGAAGTGCTTCGAAGAGCTTTTGGGTATTTTTGGATTTGACTGTGGCACAGTTGCTGACTCAAGGGACATGTTCTTGATTTGCTCTAAGATGTGTTCCCCAGATTGGTACAGACCAAATTGTAGCTCTGAGTTAAGAATTCCAATATATGCTCCTAGGGTCCTTCCCTTATGGTCTTAAAAACTTGAATGGAAATCTTCCCCCCTTCATGCTTTCCCGATATAATTTGTACCGAAAAAAAAAGATATCTGGACAATAATGACCAAATATAAGAGAAATTGTAGGTAACAAAATTAACTTACATGCATTTATCAGTGTTTTAACATGTTGTAAGAGGTTACCTATCTTAACTTTCAGGTTATTAATCCCACTTATTGCAAACCGTTCCATGGAGTAGCTTATTTCTTAGGTGATTTGATTGTGTAAATTCTTGGGTGTAAAAAAGTTAAAAACTATTCAAGTAAATAAAGTCTATATCAGTTATGCTATTGTTATGGTTCACACTGGAGAAAATTTATTGAGTTAAACTGAAATATGACTCAATAAGTATGTTCTTTCATCTATGTACTAGCCAATAATAATTAGTCAAGCTGCTATTAAATTTTAATTGATTGTACAACGATCTGAAGTTTTGATAATAAAATAGGAAAGCCAATTAGAAAGTCCTGAAATAATGTGATTTCACTTTCACTTATTTATACAGAATGTTCCACATCTAACCTCTATTCTCTAGGAGGAAAAGAATGCATTTTTAGACAAATGTAGGACTTCGCAGACCAAGTAACCACAACTTGCATATACTTTTATACTGTAGCCTATGGTCTTTCTGAATGATATTACATATAATATGTTATTTCAATGGTGTTTTTCTAAGTTTCAACAATCAACACAAAGAACTTTGCTCCCTGCCTGAAAAGGTTTTTATTCTTGCCTTGCTAAAGTCTGGCCGTGAATAACAATTTCAGAGCCAATTTTAGTTTCTTTTCCAGAGTTTATTTTAGTGATTGTATGTA
>NW_026715401.1:0-20362 GCF_029784015.1 Lycium ferocissimum | reverse complement strand
GATTATGCTAAGTATATGTAAATTCCTTGTAAGGGCTATATCTATGATATGTAAATGACACGTATATGATATGAATATGAGTATGAATGGAAATATGAATACGAAGATGAAAATGGATAGGAAAGGTAAATGAGTACGGATATGGATATATGCACACGGATACGAAATAGAAATGGAATGTCCCTATGGAAAGCAAGTAAGTGCTATGACGATGATGCTATTATCTCCCATCCTATGTTATTTCACATGTTGTCTATTATGCTTCATATTGATATTGATCATGCTTTACATACTCAGTACATTCTTCGTCGACGTCCTTTTGTTTGTGGACGGCTGCGTCATGCACGCAGGTGTGGGAGACATACTTGATCCATAGCTGTATTTTCTTAGGGACTACATAGCGGAGCTCCACTTTATTCGGAGCTACAACTTTTGGTATAGATTCTTTTGTGTACATATTCATGGGCACGGCGGGGTCCTGTCTCGCCCATATGTTATGATATGACGTATTCTTCTTAGAGGCTCGTAAACATGTGTATATGGTTAGATATGTTTGGCCTTGTCGGCCTATATTTTGGGATATTATTTTTATAGCCTTGTCGGCTTATGTACATTTATGTGGGCATAGTTGTTAATGATGATATAGATGTGTTGTTGCCCAATGAGATTAGAATGATGACGAATGAAAAGCATGATTTAGCTATGTGGCTCACCTAGATGTGATGTGAAAGTATGCTAAGAGGTGCCCGAGTGGGATAGCACCAGGTGCCCGTCGCAGCCCTCCGGTTGGGTCGTGACAATATATAACACTCATCCCATGTTCTAAATGTCATTCATAACATACTTACATTCGCAACATATCCATATTCATGATTCATTCCAAGCTATGGCTCAACAATGGCACTATTCCCACATTTATGACCCATTTCATATATTCTTCTATAATCCGAGTGTTTCAACTTTCCAACACCTCAAATAACATGGAAATACAATAAAACTCACCTTAGATAATGGAAGAATAAGTCTTGAGTGGAATACTCTTCTTGCACGCAAAACCCTAGTTAACTTCCTTTGAAATTCCTTGGCTTGGATGAACCTTGATGTGTTTCATACACTTGGTTCACTTGAATTCTTGATATTGATCTTTGATTTCCTTTGTTTTCTTGTAGATGAAGTATATGGAACCTTCTAGAGTTCTTGAGAGAGATGAAGAAATGTGCGAAATGAAATTAATGAAGTGGGAACATGTATTTATGTTTGCAACTTAATCAGTCCGTCGGTACTTTCACGGACACTTATACGGTCCGTGGAACATTGCACGATCCGTATAAGTGGCCGTGATTCACCACTGAGCAATCGACATCTCTGCTGGGTGTTATACGGACCCTTATACGGACCGTATAATGTTATACGGACCGTATAATGTTATACGGACCGTATAAGTCAGTCGTATAACTCCTTTTCCCCGAAATGATCTCCGTCGTTCGTTTGATCTCCAATCCTTATGGAACCTTCTCGACACTTGTTTAACACTTCAATAACAATCTAAGGGACGTTATTACTCTTCTCCAAAACATCATTAATTCGAAGCTTGTAAATCTTGCCCGACACACAACATATAACTTGCTTTCCTTGGCAACTTTCTTCCCTTACCTTAAATGTCTTTGAAATCTCGATTAGGGTCATCAAATGCTATTTCTTACTTATCAAAACATCGCATACGGCCTGGAAGTTCATCTGGAAATACATCCAAAAATTCACTCACTACTGGAACGAATTGGAAAGTTGGCGACTTTGCTTCGGTATCATGAACTCGGACTAAGTGTTAAATATAGCCCTTAGCTATCATCATTCTTGCCTTAAGGTAGGAAATAAACCTACCTCTTGGAATCTTTGTATTACCTTTTCCGAAGCACGGGCTCTCCCGGAAATTGAAATCGAACTATTTTTCATCCAGCAATCCACATTAGCATAACATGAAGCCAACCAATCCATACCCATAATCACATCGAAATCCAACATTTCTAGCTCAACTAAATCAACTCTAGTCTGGCGGCCACATATCACAATTACACAATCTTTGTACACTTGTCTAGCTATTACGGGATCACCAACCGGAGTAGATACCGCAAAAGGTTTAATTGGCTCGAGTTTCACCCCAATATGATCAGCAACATATGGAGTAATATAAGATAAGGTAGAACCCGGATCTATCAATTCATACACATCATGGAAAAATACGAGAATAATGTGCACAGTAACCACGTACGGGAGGGACTCGAGATCCACGTACGTCCGGCTAAAGCATACATGCGGGGCGAGAAGCGACACCTGAAGAAGATGCTCCCCCTCGGCCTCTACCTCGGCCTGGCCGGGAGTTGGGAGTACGCTACCGGTGCACGCGAAGAGGAGCGAGTTCTGATCTGTCGGGCCGAACCCCGCCTCACCATACGTCGAAGGACGATCACGCATCAAGTTTCCCGGTCTGGCCAACATAGCAAGTATCTGTGCCCTGACGACATCGCCCCGAGTGTAATTTTCTGCACTGTCCGTATCGAGGAACCGGTGGTCTCCTCTGACTATAATCACCCCCAGGAGCGCGAACACGAAGCTTTCAAGCTCACTACGTACCTTCCGTAGGAATGGAGTGATCAAATCTCCTACCCGTAAATCGTGGAGGTGCACGTCACCGACCGGCTCGAGTGTCTAGAATATGTACGCAGATCCCCCTGCGTAATCACCGCCCGCCCCCAGATCCGGCCCTATTACTTTGCCCTCCCCATTAATATCACGATCACCCTGCGGGATGTTGTTGTCATTTTCTAAATTCGGGCATGAGCTTGAATGCGGGAAATATCACCCCATCTTGTAATGAAGCCCGTCGGCGAGTCCTTGAACAAATGTGGCCCTAAGCCACTCACAAATCTATGCACCGATCTCCCGTGTCGGCCACCATAGTCGGAGCATACCTAGCTAACGAATTAAATTGAAGGCTATACTCCCGGGCACTCATATTTCCTTGCTTTAGATTTAGGAATCTATCCGCTCTAGCTCGGCGGACCTCGGGTGGCAAATAATGGCGGATGAAGGCATCTACAAATTCTTGCCAAATGGGAGGAGGCTCATTCTCTCTTCTCAATGCTATCCAATTATTATACCATAAGACCGCCACATCCCGGAGTCTATACGATGCCGCTCCACGATTCGAGGTTTCGGAGGCATGAATAATCTTTAATGTCCTCAACATTTCATCAATAAAGCCTTGCGGATCTTCATCCAGCTTTGACCCGAAAAAATCCGGAGGATTTAAACTCATGAAATCACGGGCTCTGGCACTGGCTGACCGATCACTTGGGCCCGCATTCTGTCGCTGTACCTGGGCGACAACTAACTGTGTCAAGAGATGAATAGCTTCGGTCACTTGTTGAATCGAAGTAGCCGGTGGAGGAACCGGGCCCCGGAGTCAAGCCCTTCTGTTCTTACGTAATGGGCGGGGTGGAAGAAACATTAGGTTGAGCCTCGTATGTGATTCACCCTCGTCTACATTCATTGGCGGCTCTCTTTTTTACGCCCCGCCTTTATCGTAGTCTTGCCCCTCTGCACCGGGCTTTAGCTTTTCCCTTTGGCGGCATTTCTGAAATCATGGCACACTATTAGGGAGGGAAAAGTCTTATAACACAGCTCTATCGCAGGATCTCTTAAGAAGAAAGATGGTCATTTTCCTAAATGCCCTGTAGCCTCTTGTTTATTAGCATGGCGCGTAACACACCATAAATAAACTCTGCTAACACGGCTCGTAGACACTTCCTAGGATAACCGCTACGATACCACTTTGTCACGACCGATTAGGGCCATGACGAGTACCGGAGCTAACCACCGAGCATCGCTCATTCTATTACTCGATTCATACACGTCATACATTCGTTCATTAATCTCGTACTTATACTTTCATATTAGGAACCAGTTCTACTCGAAACATATTTACTTTATACACGCCAAGCCTTGGATTCATCAAATTAATGGATGTATGTACATATATGTACACATGAGAGACCGTGAGACCATACTACACCCGCACTATGTATCTACGAGCCTGCAAGTGCTAGACATAGGGACGGGACGGACCCCGTCGTGCCGAAAACATATATATAACAAAAAGAATAAGTCAATGGCACCTCCGGGAAAATGGAGTGCTCTCGAAAAAATCGATAATAGCTCCTATGAGTCCGGATGCCTCCTGTCACACCGTGGGCATGAACACGATGTCCAAAGAAAACGAGACGTCAGTATGAACATTGTACTGAGTATGTAAGGCATGAATGAAATGAACATAATAAGGAAATCATAAGGCATAAGATGAAGACATAACCTGCGTACTCTTTTAGTGGATATATTTTATACATATATCATACATAATCATATCATATGAGTTACCATAGCGCATACATCGTCATATCATACATTCATCATCATCGTTAACCCGTGTCCATAATAAAGGTAACCGTAAATATGCTGCCTTTCTGGTGGTGATCGTGTCGCCCTTGGCGCGGTGGAATCATAGTTTCTAGCCTTAGCGGTGACATGTCCGGCCATTTAGGCACGGTGGAATAACAAGCAGCCCGCCTTCGCGGTGACATGTCCGGCCATCTAGGCGCGGTGGAATTATATCATCGTACATATCATAGACTTATCATTATCATTCATCTCATAGGCATGGCATGACATTATCATAATTTGGCATCATTATACATTTATCACAAAAACATACATTACTAGAACTTGACAAAATTTCATAATATGTCGGGGTGACATAAGGTCGTAAACCCCGATTACATTATGGAGTAATCATAATCGTTATGTCTCACCTTGGAGGGACTAACATTTTAAGGTGAGTGCACATAATAAAAACATCAATGGATCATAGTTACCACCATTAGCTTTGTAGGAACATCATATCATGAACCCTAGAATCTTTAGACTTAAGCTCATCATTATCATTATCGTTTTCGTAATGCATCTCTTATCTCATATGGTTATTCATGAACATAGACTCCTAGTTTTCTTGAAGATAGGAGATTTATGAAGAAGGAGGAAATTCATGCCATAAGATTCATGTCTTAGAAAGAAAGGACTAGCCTCACATACCTTTGTCGTTTAACTATTCTATTGCTTGCTCGTTCTCCTTTAATGCTCACGTCTTTACCTTCAAGAGAATTTGCATTAATATTAGCTAAGCGATTATAAGAACACGCTTACTAAAGCTAGAGAAAATTGGGCAGCATTTCCTTTGTTTATACAACTTTTCTCATATTCCATACCAACTCCCAAACATCCATAACGTCATGCACAATATTGTAAACAACAATCATCATTCATTCACATTATCCACATTTCATAATTTCACTTTAATCCCTTTATAATCATGATTATAGTTCACTATTACGCTTTCTCATATATAACACTCATACCATGTTCTAAATGTCATTCATAACATACTTACATTCGTAACATATCCATAATCATGATTCATTCCAAGCTATGGCTCAACAATGGCACTATTCCCACATTTATGACCCATTTCATATATTCTTCTATAATCCTAGTGTTTCAACTTTCCAACACCTCAAATAACATGGAAATACCATAAAAGTCACCTTATATAATGGAAGAATAAGTCTTGAGTGGAATACTCTTCTTGCACGCAAAACCCTAGTTCACTTCCTTTGAAATTCCTTGGCTTGGATGAACCTTGATATGTTTCATACACTTGGTTTACTTGAATTCTTGATATTGATCTTTTATTTCCTTTGTTTTATTGTAGATGAAGTATATGGAACCTTCTAGAGGTCTTGAGAGAGATGAAGAAATGTGGGAAATGAAATTAATGAAGTGGGAACATGTATTTATGTTTGCAACTTAATCAGTCCGTCGGGACTTTCACGGACGCTTATACGATTTCAGCGGGAACATTGACCCGTATAAGTGGTCGTGGTTCACCACTGAGCAATCGACATCTCTGCTGGGTGTTATACGGACCCTTATACGGATCGTATAATGTTATACGGACAGTATAAGTCGGTCGTATAACTCCTTCTCCCTGAAATGATCTCCGTCGTTCGTTTGATCTCCAATCCTTATGGAACCTTCTCGACACTTGTTTAACACTTCAATAACAATCTAAGGGACGTTATATGTGACTCTTCTCCAAAACATCATTAAACTCTCATTAATTTGAAGCTCGTAAATCTTGCCCTATTACACATATATAACTTGCTTTCCTTAGCAACTTTCTTCCCTTACCTTAAATGTCTTTGAAATCTCGATTAGGGTCATCAAATGCTATTTCTTACTTATCAAAACATCGTATACGTCATTCCCTTCGTTAGTATATTTTTTTTTTGAATTAAAAAAATAATGTTATTAACCAAACTAAGGGCAAACCTTCTTTTTTTTAATGAAATATGCCCAAAGTTGGGCTTTTTATTAATAGTCAGCACGACTTAATCTCAAATGAGTCTAAGCCCAAAACCGGGTCTAACAAAATAAAGCAGTAGACATCATCAAAATTGGAAAGAGGGATAACATTTCCATAGAAAAACCTATCTAGAAAGTTCACTCTTTTAGTGAGCTGCTCCTCTCCGATGCCCTTCTCCGATGCAAGCTGCTCTTCTCCGAGTTGAGCTGAGCTTGTGCCATGGCTGCTGCATCGTTCCTCTTCATGTCCTTTGGTAAGTACCTGTTGATTCCATTTCCTTCTTCCCATTCTATCTGGCATCTCATTTTTCTTTGTTCGTGTGTGAGAATGAGTTGCAGATCTACTTTCATTCCCAGCTGTGTCTCAACTTCCCAGATGACCATTTTTGCTGATTTTGGACCGAGGTACCAAATCTGCAAATTTTCCATTTTTGTTGTGATTTGTTGCTACTGTGAGAATAGCCCTGGCTTTCTTATTTCCTCCAAATTGATTTATGCAACTTGCTTTGTATGCTTTCCCTTTTTGTTGCTCTCTTCTTCTCTCTAAATGCTGTATTTTCTGGTCCTGATTGCGTTGACTTCTGTGCTTCCACATTTGTGATACTCAACTGTTCTTAAGAATTCTAATTCGGATATATGGGATTTGAGATTTGTCACTGTTCAATATCCTTCTACTGATAATGTCTAATTCCATGAAATTTTGACATGTGACATTTCCATTGTCCAAAGCTTGATTTGCCAAAGAATCTGCTAATTTATTACCCTCCCTTAGGATATGAGAAAACCTAATCTGGGCGTTGTCCTTTAGATTCCTGATCTCCTCAATCCACACCGCTATGCTCCATGGTGGTTTCCAACCCTCTTCCAAAATTTGATGTAGAAGCTTTGAATCAGTCTGAATGATGATGTTATTTAACTGATTCCCTTTACACCATCTCAAAGCTTGTACAATAGCAATCACCTCAGATTCTGTGTTTGTATAAATCCCTATCTCTGCAGCCTGAGCATGTATTAAGTCTCCTTTTTCATCTCTAACACAAAACCCATAGGAACTTCTGCCTGGGTTGCCCCTAGATGCCCCATCTGTATTACATTTTACCCATCCTGTTGTAGGTAATTGCCAAATGACTTTGGTCATCTTTAGTCTTGGTCTGCAATTCTCCAACAGCTGAATCAGTTCACCCCATCTGCTTGGTAGTTGTTTGATAGAAGGATTCCTCACTAGTACAAGTCTCTGGATTGTTGTGTATATCAGACATATACATCTCCCAATTGATCTCCTCTCTCCATGCTTTATAGCATTTCTTCTTTTCCAAATCTCCCATACAATTATAGCAGGTATTGCTTGAAAAATTGGTTTGAGTCTCTCATTAGCAGAGACTTGCCACCATTTCAGTAATATCTGCTGCAATTGTAATCCTTCAACATTTATACCTGCAAAAGAAGAAAAGTAGGACCAAATCCTATTAGCAGAAAAGGATGTAGCAAATAAATGTTGGATTGTCTCCTCCTGAGGACTTGAACAACACCAACATTTAGATGCTATATTGTAGTGCATTCTTTTCAGTACATCATCCAGGGGCAGTTTAAATTTCCAGCATCTCCATATGAAAAAGGAGATTTTAAAAGGTAATCTCTTTATCCACATATAGTTAAAAACCTCCTTCTTCTGACCCCTCAGCCTGATGAATTCCCATGCAGATTTAACTGTAAATTCCCCTTTAGTCTCCAATAACCACCATGGACAATCCATGTCTTTTCCATCAATTGGAACTTGAACTGTATTGACAATGTGTTCTGCTACCTCATTTGTTACCAAGTTCTCCAAAGTATTGATATTCCATTCTCCATTCTGTACAAGCTGATTCACATTCTGAATGGATTCATCATAGTAGTCCCCTGGCACCACATAGTATAATGCACCTAGACTTGTCCAGTTGTCAAACCAAAACTGAGAGTTTCCTAATTTTGTTTGCCACCAAATTTGATGCTCAATTAACTCTCTTGCCTGAATCATCTTCTTCCATGTTTGTGACCCATATTTCCATTGCACTACCACAACATTTTCTTTCTTGCAGTATTTGTTACTTAAGAAAGCACTCCACAAAGATAGTTTTGTTCTAAAATTCCACCATAGCTTGCAGTATAAAGCCATAGATACATCATGTAAAGACCTAAACCCTAACCCCCCTTCCTGAACTGGAATACATAAGTGAAGCCATGATGCCCAATGTCTACTCTTACCACCAACAGTATTACTCCAGAAAAACTGTGCAAACATTTTATGCATCTGATTTATGACACAATTAGGGGGATTTACTGCTGATAACAAATGTACTGGGAGACTCTGCAATACATGCTTAATTAGGATAGCTCTTCCCCCAAAAGACAACATTTTACCTTTCCAAGCCTGCAGCTTATTCATAATCTTCATTAAAATGCCCTTGTATAATTCCTTCTTCCTTCTACAGTAGTAGATAGGACAGCCCAAATAAATGAATGGAAATTCCTTTCTTTCTATCCCTGTACAAATCTCTACTGTGATACTGATATCCATGGGGACATTGTGATGCATATATACAGCACTTTTTTCTTTGTTGATTTTCTGCCCTGAAATACTCTCATATTTACTAAGTAACTCCATTATCAACTGCAATGAGAGAACATCTGCTGAAGAAAAAATTATCATGTCATCTGCATAGGCAAGGTGATTTACCTTAGGACTCCACTTAGGCATTCCAAAACCTCTGAATTGAGGAACCTGATGTAAGGCATTCAAACTCCTTGTCAACACCTCAGATGATAGAATAAATAGAGTAGGAGACAGAGGATCCCCTTGTTTCACCCCCCTAGAGGATGGAAAAAATCCATTTTGTTGCCCATTAATTAGTACTGAGTACCAATTATTGCTTATCAATCTAAACACCATGTCAATTAGTAGCTCAGAAAAGCCCATCTTTCGCAATACCTTTGTCAGAAACAGCCAAGACACCCTGTCATATGCCTTAGTCATATCCAGCTTCATCACTACATTAGCAGATTTGGTTCTCAACCTTATATCTGATATAATCTCCTGAGTAAGCAACACATTTTCCACAATGCTCCTTCCTTTAACAAAACCAGCCTGATTCAAAGAAATAATGCCGGATAATTCATTAAGCATTCTTTCATGAATCAGTCTAGAAAAAATTTTATTTACAAAATTACTCAAACTTATTGGCCTCATATCTGAAAAGGTGTTTATCTGATCCTTTTTAGGTAAAAGTACCAAGTTTGTATGAGTAATAAATCTGGGAAGTTCTGCTCCACAGAAAAAATCCTTGACCATGTTTGTTATGTCTTCACCTATTATATCCCAACAGGCTTGATAAAACAAACCAGTGAATCCATTAGGTCCCCCTGCACTCTCACCATTGAGATTGAAAACCACCTTTCTCACTTCTTCCATACTTGGCATATCATTTATAGCAACATTTCCTTCTTCAGAGACCATATGTGGTACATAATCAAGCAACTCAAACTCTGCAGGGTCCTCCTCCTTTGAAAATTGCTCTCTGAAAAACCTAACAGCTTCTTCTGATATATCTGCATTATTTTCAACCCAATCACCTTGATTATTCTGTATTCTTCTCAATTGCAATCTCCTTCTCCTGCCTTGAACATATGCATGGAAGAATTTAGTATTTCTGTCCCCATCATTAAACCACTGCATCCCAGCCTTCTGTTTCCAAAACTCCTCCTCTAAATGAAGATATTTATTCAGCTCAGCTTGTACTTTATGTAGTCTTGCCCTGTTATCCGGAGTAGGTTGGAGCTCAAATTGGATTTCATGCACTTTAATGACATCCTCTAGGGCCTCTATCTCCTGAAAAATATTGCCAAAAATATCTCTACTCCATTGAGTCAGTGCTACTTTCACCTTTTTCATTTTGTGATGAAACAAGGTAAATGGATTAGCCATGAAATCAGCTTTCCAATTCTCTCTCACAGTATCCAGAAAAGTCTCATTTTTAATCCAAAAATTAAGAAATTTGAAAGTTTTCTTAATTGGTTCACTATTCCCCTTATAAGTGATCAATAGGGGGGCATGATCAGATCCACTTCTAATCAAATGAGTGATATCAATACCAGGAAAAGAAGTCATCAGCAACTGATTACCCAAACACCTATCTAACCTTTTGAAAATACAATCCCCTCCACTTTGACCATTCCACCAAGTATATTTACCTCCTTTAAAGCCCAAATCATTCAGTCCACAATTTTGTATACAAGCTTTGAAATCCTGAACCTCTTGGATCCCCACTGGTAGGCCTCCATATTTCTCCTGTTCAGATGTAATCACATTAAAGTCCCCTCCTACCATCCATGGGACCCCAATTGAATCAGTTAACCCTTCTAAAGATTCCCAGAGTTCTAATCTTTCCATTTGTGTACACTTAGCATATACAACAGTCACCACCAGCTCAGTTTGTATACTTTGTCTTGTTAACTTAACTGTCAAATGCTGCACATGATCCATCAGCACTGTAACTTCAAATATTTCATCCACCAATAGCCATATTTTCCCAGACACATTGGCTATAGCAGTCTGTAGTCCCAGTCTTGCCCTGTAAGAGTCAATCTTGTCAGCATCTTGGAAAGGCTCCATTAGTCCAATAAAACCAAAATTGTACTTGAGATGCATCTTGATCAGCCTTTGAAAAGCCTCCATAGTGTTTACAGACCTAATATTCCATAAGATAGCATTCATTTGGACTTACTAGGATTATTAATAGCTCTCCTTGTTTGTACTCCCCCAGCTGGTGGAACACTAGTATCTCTTTGGGTTTTCTTTTTTGTTTTTCCCAGAGTTTTTTCATGTCTAGGTGATATATCCCCCTCCCTCATTGCACTTTGAATATTCTGCTCAATTGACTGGATGCCCATATCATCTCCTTTTCTGTGTACAAAGTGTTGTTCATGACAGTGGAGTTCTTGTGATTGAACTACCAAATGTCCTTGAACATCTTTCCTCTGACCTGAATCAATCCCCAGTGTATTATCCTCCATGGAGTTTTGTGTTTTCCTTTTTGTTGCTGACGCCTCATCTACTTCCCTTTGCTTTTGATGTGTTGTTTTCTCTTGTTGTTCATGCTTTTCCTCTGCCTGTATCCTACCCTCCCCTCTTTGTTTATTTTCCTTTGCAGGGCTTATTTTTGATGTTGTTGCTTGTTGCCTGAGTTGGGCCTCCTGTTGGTCATTACTATAACTTTCAGCAGTGTTTTCAGTCTCTCCTTCAATCTTCTCCTCTTCTCTTTGGCTGTTTCCCTTGATAGCTGACTGATTTTGTATATTTTCTTGTTCTGCCTCCTCCTTCTCATGTGTGATAGATTTTCTTGGACTATCATTTACTTGTACTCTTGCTCCATCCTTTTCTGCATCTCCCTGCTTATCTTTACCACCCTTCTTATAAAAATTTTGTTCAATCCATTCCCTTGTATTAGATTGCTTCTCACTTTTATGCTGCATCTTGCTTGTTTCAGTATCATAAGTAGTACTTTGTACTGATTTACTTGTGTTACATGCCTTTTGTACCTTCTCACCATTGGTTTCCTCCTTTGTTGCAGCTTTGCTTGGCTCTTCAGATTCTCTACTATCTCCATCTCCAAGCACAGCAAAAGCATTTTGAGTATCCACCACATTGTCTCTCTATATGTTCTCCTGTACTTCACCCAAGATCACTCCACTTTTATCTTTAATGTACTTATTTTTCCTTCTTTGCATCCATTCCTGTCTAGCTTGTACAAATCCTGCTACCCTGCCACTATTTGTATTGCTCCTTTGTTGTGCATCAACCCCAATTTGATATGATTTTTTCTCCTCCTCACTGTTTCTTTTGATTTCCTCTCTATATTGTTTCTCCAACTCTGGATGCAAAGCTCTACATTCACCTCCATTGTGACCTTGTAGTTTGCAATGTGTACAGTATTTAGGCAGATAGTCATAATTAATTTTGACCCATTTAGACTTTATTATTCCTGATTGTTCATCTTCTTCTGCTATGTGTATCCTATTAGGCAAATTTGCTAACAAATCCACTTCTACCTTCACTTTTGCACAGCTCGGCCTTGTTTTATTTGCTGTTGCTAGATCCACTATCAGAGGCTTTCCAACAGATGTAGCCATGGAGAATACAGCTTCTTTAGCAAAAAAATTAGGAGGAAGTTCTGGAAAACTGATCCAAGCCACAGCCCTTGATGTTTCCTCTTTTGGTTTGAACCAAGGGTCCCATATGAGAGGTCTCATTTGGCAATACCTATCATGAACCTTCAGATAGTATGCAGGAGTGGACATCATCCTTACGTAATCCTCCAGATGAGTCAACCGGATCAAAATATGTCTTTCATCAAGCAGTCCAATAATGGGAACCCCTCTAATCCCACACTGAGTTGGGATTACTTTGCGTAATTCCTGAATGTTAATATTGTCATATGAAAATTTCCCAATTACTGCATATTGTAAATTTTCTTTTATAATCATTTGTTGTATCTCTGATGTTTTCCAAGAAACATGTGGCTCTCCATTGATGTATGTAACTGTTTTGGAAGGGATTTGTATGTGTTGTGTATCAATAGTTATAGGTTTTAACAGATTGGCATAGGTTTGGGTATTGTTGGAAAGGCTTTTTTGACTATCAGTAGGCAGGTTAAGCGCAGTTTGATTATTAGGTGCAATGGTTTTTTGGTTTTCTGTAGGGAAATTTGTGGGTGCGGTTCTAGTAGAAAGTAATATGGTAGATGTTGAAGAACTAGGATCAGTAACCACCGGTGGAGGTTGTCCACCGGCCGGATTGGCCATTTTGGCCGATTAAGGTTTGTTAACGGCTAGGGTTTTCAGTTTTTCAGTCTGACTGGAGCTTGATCTAAGTATCACAAAGCCACTGAACTATTTTTTTTATAACAATAAGGGGCAAACCTTCTATTGAACCTTTTAACATGAATAATGTTATAAATAGATTTTCCTCTAAACAGAAAAAAACCTACAATCCAGGATTTACAATGTGAATTAATCTCTCTTCGTTCGTTAGTCTATTCACTGTACATTAACATGAAATTTTCCAAGGTGTAACACAATGTTCACGTTTCTACCTTCAAGAGAGTTTGTACTAACATTAGAAAATCGATAGCTTAAGCATACTTGAACCAAAGCTAGAGAAAATTGGGCAGCATCTCCTTCTACAATCCAAGTCTTTCAACCTCTCAATACTTTAAACAACATGGAATGGTCATAAAACTTACCTTAGATAGTGTAGGAATAAACTTTGAGTGGAAATACTTCACTTGAGCAAAACCCTAGTTCCACTTCCACTTGGATTTCTTGTCATGGATGAACTCTAGTGAGTTTCTTGCACTTGATTCTCTTGGTTTGATGAAGTTGATCATGAGTTTCTCTTGAATTCTTATGGGAGAAGTGTAGAGAATATTCTAGAGAGTTCTTGAGAGAGGAGAGTGAAAATGAAATGAAACAAAATGAACTTGGGTCCCCTTTTAATAACTTAAAATCTGTCCCGCTCAGTTTCACGAACCAACATGCGATCCGTATAATTTATATGAACCTTATGTGTGACCGTAGGTTTGGTCCAGTGAAGGTTGTAATTCAGGCCAGATTATATGGCCTAACATACGGCCAGTATAATTTATACGGCCTAACATACGGCCAGTATCTTTTATACGGTCAGTATATTGGACCGTATAATCCACAGTTTTGCGAACCTTGTTCTCGTCGACTCTTTTGATCTCCAATCCTTATGGAACCTTCGTAACACTTATTTATCACTTCATTAACAATCTAAGGGACGTTACAACTCTTCTCCAAGACATCGTTAAGCCATCATTAACTTGGTACCTTGTCAATCCTTTCCGATACACAACGCATACCTCGCCTTTCTTGACGAATTTTCTTCTCTTACCTCGAATGTCTTTGAAATCTCATTTAGAACCATTAGATACTATATCTTACTTATGGAAACGTCGTCTACTTCGTGCCTTTCGTTAGTCCATTCACTGTGCATCAACATGAAATTTTCTGAGGTGTAACATTCTTCCCCCCTTTTAGAACATTCGTCCTCGAATGTTAAGCGCTCGGGAATTTCACGAAAATTTCGCCAGAGTTTTTCCTATACTGTGGCACTACCATCCTATCACAACAGCCCATAATAACAATGCCTCACAGGGCCACAACATCATAGCAATAAATTATGGCCACACACTACCAAAACAGGAAGAGAAAGCATACATACCTCAAAATGTTGACGTCTCATCCAATATCTTCCGGGGTGGAGATAGATGCGTTCTTATTCGTACCCTCTTTCGTTTCCCAGTGCATCTCTTCTACTTCGACGTTCTTTTCTAATATCTTCATCAAGCTTACATTAGTTCTTCCCTTACCACTTTAAAACCCATTTGAAAACAGCAAAAAAATTCTCTTAAAATCTTTCAATAATCTTCTCCAATTCTCTCGAAATGTATCGGTCTTTAGGCGCTGGTAGAGAACCAAGCATTTTGAAAAATTTTCATGGGTAGCTTATATGATTCCTTACACTGCCTTTCAGCTCTAAATCCATCCTCATCCTTGACCAACCCGTGGAATTGTCTCACACAAGTTTACTCCTTATTTCTTTCTTCATTCCCAAGCTTGAAATTGTAGGATTTTCGTCTAAATCTATCTTACTACATTTCATCACGCCATGCAGACTTAATTTCTTTGTGTTTGAGTACCTTAAGCTTGAAATTCTCGCATAATCCATAAACTTTTTCTTCTAAATGATCATACACATCTTTTTCTTTTGTATGTAGGTTGCTACCATCTAGTATCTACACGCTTTTAAATAATTCATTTCCATTTCGGCCCTCTCTTATTGTTAGTGCCGCACCTTTTCGTTGGCAAAGGCGTTACTAAATTCTGAGTCAAGCACTCTGCCTTTAAGGCTTTCACTGTACAATGCTTCCTAAATTGTTATGCGACATTGAGACTTCGCATCCATGTAACTTGCTCGCGGTGACTGTTGCACTTGACTTCCCATCTCAGTCCATCATTCACTTCCCCCCTTTTAGTCCGAATCTTAGCCTCATCACCTGTAACTCCTTGCTATAAAATCATTCGTATGAGCCCTTATTATATGAATTCCGAGAATGTTTTGGAACCTGTTAAGACTTCAACTTGCCCTGGATGATGCGATGAAGGTTATGTAGTAGGGTGCGTGCGAACAAACTAGCATTAACGCATCAGATTTCATTAGAGTTGCAAGGTTAAGCGTGTTGGGGTGAGAGAAATACTAAGATGGGCGACCCCCTGGGAAGTGTACTAAAAATCCTACAAAGTCAGACATAAGAGGCAGATCGGCAATTAGAGTAGCCTAAGGGGGAATTGGAGTATGCGGAGTGGTTGGGAGCTCTAAAAGATCGTGAAGAATTAGGCGGACTAGATCGGCAAAGAGAAGGAAAGCGCATCACAGTTCTAGGATTAGGATAGGTTTGAAAAGTATTCGGATGTACTTGTGAGCAAGGCATTAGAAAATATATGCGTATGCATATGATATCTCACATGTGGTTGTACACCAACGGGTATGTGTATCCCAACAACCGACGTTGCAGTATATAGAAGGAATTAATCGAATAAGGTAACGAAGTTCAAGTGGCAAAAATGGTACGAATGTTACAAGGTAAGTTAATGTTATTCTTACTACAGGTTAGAGTTGAAAGGTCCTAATGCAATAACATCGGGGAAAGGAAGAAAGTGAGTATATATAGGAAGAGAAGAGATTAGAATGTCTTGAGAAAAGAATCGAGAAGTGAGAAATGAGGGTGAGTGAAGCTTCCAAGAGAGATATATATAGCAAAGCAAGGGGACTATTTGGATAAAATTTGGGAGTCAAGTAATCGGAAATCTTTAACCCGGGGTACACAAGACATGCTTTAACGATTTAGTCAATAAGAAAACGATTAATCATCGAGATAAGAACGAGGATGATAGATGACACAAATGATTAGAAAATTAATGGCATGGGACAAGAATTCCGGTAAAGGCCGAGAGATTCAGTCATAGAGGGAGTAGAATTGTTATATCCCGCATTTTGTACGTCGGAATATTTTAAGACAATTGCGGGAAGTTGAGGACAAGATCATCTCCAAAAAAAATTATCTTAGTGTATAAGTTGGTTATGAATACTATCTATGAATATTATTGGACGGAAATATTGAGAAAGGCTAGGGGCAAGAAGAGAAATTCGCAAAATGGGCCGTGGAAGTAATGCGGAAGGCTAGGGGCAAAATGGTAATATTGAGAAAGTTGAGGGGCAAAATGGTCATTTGCCATATTGGCCATGTGAGGAAAAAGGGTGGCCAAATAAGTCATCTTTTAGCCAAGTTCAAAGAAAAAGAAAAGGAAAATTCTAGAAATTAAAAGAAAGGGAAAAGAAAAGAAAAATCTAGAAAGGGCATGTGCCCCTCACATGCCTAAGGCCTTATATATATAGGAGAGGTTCATCATCTTACTAAGAGAAAGCAAAAAAAAAAAAAAAGATGAAGAGAGGAGCCAAGGTGAGGGTTCGGCCAAGCAAGAGAAAAAAAAAAAAATTTGAGCTATGGGAAAGTTGTTCAATAAATAATTTTCTCTTAGTTTCTTTACTCCTTGAAAGGCTCTCTACAACATAAGCAAGTCGTTGGAACAAGAAAAACATCTTTCCCTTGGAAACTATGTCCTAGCCGAGTGGGGAAAGGTTAAGGAAATAAGGTGAGTTTGATCTTCTTTACATGTTTTAAGGATGTTTGTGGATGTTGTTGCATGAAGGAATGAATGAAAAAAACATGAAAATATGGATGTTGAAGTTTAGCCATAGAGGAAGATGTTTGGCCGTGTGCATGGTTGCATGTTAGAAGTAATGAATTAATTGAATTTAGCATGTTTATGTGTTGTTGGAGAGTGTAGAGATTGAATGAAACTCATAGGATAATGAATGTTGAGGAATGGGCCGGTAGGGGGTGTTTGTGTAAAAAAAAAAATGAATTGATGTTATCTAGTATTTTGGTTGTCGTCTCTATGAATTCTATGACGTAAAATGAAGAGTAATGATCCAAGTTGAAACTATAAGTCGTGTGGGCTGTTTGGAAACCAATATGATTGTGTTGTGATTTCAATATGTTTTCTTGAATTTATGGAAACAATGTTGTTAAGGAGTGGATTATTAGTATCGTTGATGAATTTAGAAGAAAGAAATGCACTATTGTTGTCTCTATGAAAGTTGGTAGTTTCGGGTGAGGTGGCATGTCATTTGGAGTGTCTTGAATATTGTATGAATTACTTGGAATATTTGTAAATCGTGTTTGAAAGGCCTCGGAATAATAGTGAACGAATGATCAATAATGTGAGTTTGAATATATGTAGCTTACTTGAAGGTGAATGAGATGTTATTGAATTGAATTGAATATGTTTGGAGATGTTATTGTTCGTATTGTTGTTGGTTTGGCCGGGTTGAATTCCCGGATTGTTGTTGATTGAAATTAGCCAAGTTGAACTTGGTGGGATGGAGTATTTACAGGAAATGTCGCCGAAATTTCGGTAGCCAAGTTTCATTTTAAGAATCCAACTCCAAAATGCACTAACCAAGATTTGGTAAACATGACCAAATTGTAGATTTTACGGATTTGCGACGTGGATTTGGAGTAGCAAAAGGAGCGGAAAGAGGTATGTAAGGCTTCACCTTCTTTCTATGGCATGTCTTAGATGTAATAGGCTTGAATACGTGTCTCGGGGATTAATCTGATCCTAGAAATTCGAGATGGAAATTTGATTACTATTCACTCAGTAAAATTGCATCAAATGTTCATGAATAGTTGAAAGAAGGGTCTAAACATCTAGAACTTGCAAGAATAAGACCCGATCACCCTAAGACTTCCATGAGCAACATTATGAAACGTGTTATACGTAAATTGTCTACGCCGCCTCATTCGACCGAGGCGGGCCCACTATTTCGAACCCCTTCCTATTAGCTCATTAAACTTATTTCCATGCTATAGCTAATAAAAAGTTTTTGGTTATCATTCCTATTATCAAATTAAAAGTTGTTTTTAACTAAACCCTCGACCCCTAAGGGATAATTTTCTTTACTAAAAGTTTACAAGTGCTTCCCAAAATATACATTTTCTTTAAAAACTAAGTATGATTTTCTTTACTAAAAGTTTACAAGTGCTTTCCAAAATATACATTTTTCTTTAAAAACTAAGTTCTACATATTGCCAATTTTTATAACCTAAACAACGACTATGATCCTATGACGACTATGAATCTATGATGCCTATGATACTATGAATCTATGATGCCTATGATACTATGAATCTATGATGCCTATGATCCTACGCCGACTATGATCCTACAATGACTATAATGGCTATGATTCTATGATATCTATGATTCTATGACAACTATGATCCTATGATGACAATGATGATGTCAGATATGCTATGTCTATGACCCGATATGCTATGCCATGTTCTATGTTGGTAGTCTCGCCTTATGATTATTATTCCTCCAAGGTGAGACAAAGCGTCCATGATTACTCCATAATGCGATCGGAGGATTCCGACCTTACGTCACTCCGATAAGTATATGATTTTCCGGGTCCCTCGCATGCTAAATATGAACAAGGGTTGGGGGGATGGGAACTATGCATACTTGGGGATTGGGAAGGATCTCTGTTTCATTGCCACCTGGTCAGCTGGCTTATCATCCCGGACGCGGGATGCCCGGACGCGGGATTTATGGCGGTAGCCGGAGTATTCGCTATGTGGGCGAGCCGCCTCGCGCGGTACTATGACCCGATATGACCAAGTAAGCACGTATGGACATCCGCCCCGTGGGCACTCATATGCACAAAGTTACTCTACTACCCTATGATATGTTCTATGTTCTCTATGCAAGTATATAATTCCTATGTACAAAGTCACGACCGACATGACATATTCTATGTTTCTATGCGGTTATTGTTCATATATACATTTCTTACTATGTTACCGTCTATGCCTTACATACTCGGTACACTATCCGTACCGACGCCCTTCTTGTGGGCGCCGCGTTTCATGCCGCGCAGTACCCCCCGTATGACGAGTAGAAGTCATTATAGAAGATGTTCCGAATGTTGGCAAGCTCCACTCGCCCGGAGAGTTGTCGAGCCGCCTTACACGTGCTATGGTCCATGATTGGTTAGAGACTTTGCAGACAGAGTCGGGGTCTAAGTGTGTCACCTTTAAAAAAGAGTTTCACCGGTTGATGTGTTTTATTTTACGGAGTCCTTATATTTACAAACCGTGTTTACTTTGAGAAACGACGAAAGATTTTGGAAAAAATTTACTATGTATTTTACTTTATCTTGTCCTAAGAATCCAAGGAGTTCAGATGTGTAATAAGAGTTAGCGGGTTCGCTCGGCTCCAAATGTGGGGTCGGGTGCCCATCACACCCTAGTAGAGTCGGGGTGTGACAAGAATGAAATGTAAGGAACGTGTATGAAAGACAACTCGGCCGTAGCGTCAGAAAGACGGATAAAGGCTCGATGAATGAAGCATGGAGAGAGTGTAAATTATAAAAATCCCGTGCTAAGAGCAAGAAGTAGCAGGACACTAGGAAAACTTTATGTACGGCTGCAACACGAACACATAGTTAGGAAGAATTGCGAGTGAATGAGCTAAATGGGTGGAAGGACTAATAGTGGATGGAAGGGCATAGAATAGTGACGGGATGGTACGGTAAAAACCTAAATGGAAGGAGAACTTAGGGTAAAAAAGAGAGATTTTTAGTGTAAAAAGGGATTCACACTCGTAACGAAACACTCCAAAGTTTCCTAACCTAAGAGTAAAG
>NW_026715400.1:0-20641 GCF_029784015.1 Lycium ferocissimum | reverse complement strand
ATGCCTAAATGCTTATCGTTAATGTTTGGTATATTGGCGTTATGCAGATCTTGGAGCGCCCGAGACTTGAGGCTTGACTTAGCTTGAGAGCGGACGAGGTATGTAAGGCGTAACTTTCTCTTCTTTGGCATGTCTTAGTGCTAACTAGGCTATGACCCGAGCCATGGGGTAATTCCACTCTTAGGATCTGAGCTTAGATATGTACCTTATTCATTTTTAAAGACTTACTCCTGAATGTAACCAAACTAAGGTTCTTATATTTTCAAATGATTGAATTTCAAAAGTCTTATAAAGAATTTTTCTACTAAAAGGTCCCGAACTTCAAACGCTCGTAACTTTTGCAGACGAGCTCGGATCGCCCCGAAACCTAATAGGTAACTTCATGAGACATAACATTCCCCGACTCTCGTAGTCGGGCTCGGATGGGATTGGCACCGTCCGTGGGGCCCGCGGCTTTTCTATGCTTATCTTAATGACCTTCGGGAAAGACTTAACACTATTTTCACTTTGACTTCCGGGATATGGATTTCTTATTTATTTAATGCGTTATGACTATGATTTTATGCATATGGTTACTCACGACTCCGCTCGTGCTTATGGTTATTACCTCGTTCACCGGATCCCGGGCCGGTTATGTATCATGCGTACTATGTTATATTCCGGTGTGATGCTGTGTTACGGTTCGCCGAGCTCCTCGATAGAGGGCCGGGTTCCGTTTGGTGTTATGCTGTGTTGTTATGATGTGTTATGATGTGTGACGGGGATACGGAGATATGAAACCTTCTGGTGTGATGCTGTGGTATGGCGCCAACGACGGGCGGGCGACCATCGTTCTAAGAGCCCTATGCATGATTGTATTTTTATGAGTAAGCATTTGATATTTTGTATATTGCATTTACTTTCTGTACTTCTGGTTTTGCCTATGATCCTGTTTACTATATTTCATGCTTTGCATACTCAGTACATATTCCGTACTGACCCCCTTTCTTCGGGGGCTGCGTGTCACGACCCAACTAGGGCCGCGACGAGTACCCGATACTTGTACCGAGCACCCCTTATTTATCATTTTACCTCTATTACTGAGTGGGCCGTATGCACTGTAACTTTTTTTTTTTCCATTACACTTAACATTGACATCAGCAGCGTAATTATAAACATAGGCTAATAAACATTGCTTGCACATTATACAACGACGAGGACAATTAAAATACAAAACATCTAACGGTACATATCTGTCTACGAGCCTCTAAACATAGTACACATATACATAGGAAGAGGGCCGGCATCGCGTGCCCGAATATATATATATATATATATATATATATATATATATATATATATATATATACAAAATAGTACCAAAGAACCGAGGCTCCGAACAACCGGAGAGCGCCATAACACTCGCCGATAGAGCTCTTAAGAGTCAAGTCTTTCCGCTGCCGACTGCGCGGCATGGAACGCAGTCCCACAAGAAGGACGTCGGTACGAATAGTGTACCGAGTATGTAAGGCATAGAAACTAATAATCCAAGTAAAGACACAAAATATGAATAATCATGTCATGGTCCGTAGGACATATAGTGGGATGAGAGAAAGTAACCTCGCACATAGGAATACCTTTTTCGTGCTAGATACCATGCATGCTTGCATTTCTCTTTTAGAAAAAAAACGTTTTTTTTCGTAGTCATAGCAAACAACTTATATCATGTCGTAGACATTATAACATATCATGTCATATCTTATCATGTCATATATCATATCATAGCCTATCGTATCATATCCCCGTCATGTCGTATCATATCGCGTCATATCATATCATGTCGTTTCATCATACCATATCGTATCATATCGTGTCATATCGTATCATATCATATCATATCGTGTCATATCATATCATGTCATATCATATCATATCATATCGTATCATATCGTATATCGTATCATATCATATCATATCGTGTCATATCATATCATGTCATATCGTATCATATCATATCATATCATATCGTGTCATATCGTATCATATCATATCATGTCATATCATATCATGTCATATCATATCATATCATATCATATCGTATTATGTCATAGCACCGAACAACGTCGGCTCGCCCACATAGCGCCGAAATACGTCGGCTCGCCCATATATCCCGCGTCCGGGCATCCCGCGTCCGGGATGATAACGCCAGCTGACCAGGTGGCAATGAAACATGTATCCCTTTCCTTTCCCCATATATCCCTTCCCCCACCCCATGTACATATACATATCTCATATACATATGTCTCATCTTAAAGGAACGATAATTATAAGGCGGGACTATCAACGGAAAATAATATTAAAAGAAAACGTGAAACGAAATCATGGACATCATAAACGTTAATTCATATGCTTGAAATACTTAGAAAATAGTATCATAACCAAGGAATAAAATTAAAGATCATAAACTAATTTAACACTTTCATACTTGCATTGGATTCTTGACTTAAGGCTCTTGTCATGGAATCATTCTTGTCATATCATTACCATCATAGAATTATTCTCGTTAAACTAGTTACAACACCTATCGTTTGATCAACGGAGCAATGAAGGAAATCCGGAACAAAGTGGGCCCACCTCAAGTCAAATGAGGTGGCGTACATAATTACGTATGTTACATTCTATGACGTCACTTATGAGAGTTTCAAGATAGTCGGGTCCTGTTTGTACAGGTTCTAGATGTTTAGGTAACTTTCCAACATTTTATACAAACTTTTAATTCAATTCTATTGAATGAAAAAGGGTTAATTTCAATCTCGGATTTCTAGGGAGGGAATTGTCCCCGAGGCCCGTGTCCAAACCTATTATGTCTAAGACATGCCAAAGAAAGAAGTGAGGCCTTACATACCTTTTTCCGCTCCTTGTGCTACTCCAATTTCAAGTTGCAAATCCGCCAAAATCTACAATTTGGTCATGTTTACCAAATATTGATTAGAGCATTTACAAGTTGAATCTTAAGACAATACTTGTCTACCGAAATTTCGGCAGCACTTCCACTATAAATACATCATCCCACCAAGTTCAACTTGGCCAATTTCAACCATCAACAATCCCGGGAATTCAACCCGGCCAAACTATCAACAACAATGCCAACATTCATACTAACGATCTCGATAACCAAACCGAAGTACATTCTAACAATTTAATCAACATATTACTTCCTTCAAGACTTTCCGACTTCCAATAAAACAATAATAACCTTATACTATATTTTCCAACAACACCATACCAATATCATTGTCTACCATACATGTAAGAACATAATATTCAATTTACATAACTTCAACCACAAGTCTCCAACTTCTACATTTCACAAAATTTACTAAGCTCTTATTAGCAATATAAAATTCACACAACAACAACCAATATACTAAATAAAATTAACTCATTTTCCTCCACACTTCAACAATTATACACGGCCATGCATACATTATGCAACTCACGGCCAACATCATACACACATGGCTACAACTTCTCCAAAATTATTCAACTTCCATTATCAACATAGCATCCACAACAATAACAACCAAACACTAGATAAAATAATTAAAACATAATTCCTACACACGTACATACACGGCCACACACCCATATTCTTGTTCTTCATGAATCTCACTCACTTTTGCATACTACAACATGCATAAACATCCATAACATATAAAAGAGCATAAATTCTTACCTTTTCTTCTTGACTTCCCACTTAGCTATGCCTTATGACTTGGAAGAACATGAATTTTTCTTGCTCCAAAGACCACTTCACTCTACTAGGAACCCTTCAATTGGTAGGAAATGATTTTTGAAGAAATTTTTGTCAATTTTCTTGGCAATTTTTGCACTTGGCCGAAAGGCCTTAGGAGTTTTTCTCCTCTTTCTTTTGTTCTTGGTTCTCTTGAATTTTCTAGAGAATTTGTGAAAATAAGATGACTTTGTCATCTTTTATTTAGCTCATCAAAGGCCATGTGGGCTTAAGCCCACTAAGAAGTGGACGGCCAACTTGGCCCAAATGGTCAAGCCCACATTTTTTTTGTTCTACAATTTATGAAAAATTATTCTCCAAATTCCAAGTTTACCCTTCGTCTCCCTTATATTTCCACGAGTCATATTGTGAATTTTCCCTTTATACCCTTGACCTTTCTTGATAATTCCGCTTCTAAATTCTTCATAAGCCCTTCATATGCTTAACAAAATAAAGATATGGCCTTGCTTGTTGTCCTCCCGCAATTGTCTTGAATTATCCAATTGCACAAAATGCGGGATATAACATCCTTCCCCCCTTTAGAACATTCGTCCTCGAATGTTCGATTGGTCTCGTAATGCACTATGATACCGTTTATAGGTCTTTCCTTCAAGTTATCTCACACGTCACTTAACATATCCATTTAAAGCCCCGTCCTTGTAGGCCGTAAGCCAATTAACTTCGCTTATAATCCAAAGTCTAGCACGGCCCCGAGTTAATAAGTCACGACTTATTGAAACTTGAATCATTAAAGTCCACTTTAGGTCTTACTTTCGCATTCGTCTGATTCCCACATTTATGAAATTTTCGGAGTGTATTTCCCCGGGGGGGGGGGGGGTCACCCATCTTGACATTTCTCTCATCTTTAGCACGCTTAACTTGAAACTTTGGTACATTCCCAGGACCTTAATTGCTGTCCGATTTTATGCCGCCACTCCCCGCACTTCCTATATCACATAATATGGGACAAGTTGGGGTCTTAGCAGTTTTCAACACGTCCGCGTAACACGTCTTTTCTTTTAATTACCATTCTAACCTCCGTAATCCCTAGTATCTTTCATATGGCTACTTTTTGTCCTAAATTCCCCAAATTCTTAATACATTTAGCAATGAAAGAAACGGTGTACGATAAAGTGGAATCTAGGTCAACTAACACATACGTATCATAGAAGATTGCCGAAAGTGTACCTGTGGCGGCGTCTGCGGAAGGCTCAGGATCCTGCCGTCCCGTTAATGCATATATACGGTGCGGAGGACCGGCTGAACTGGATGCTCCTCCTCTGCCTCGACCACGACCTCGCCGGAGCACAGGGAGGCCCGCCCGGAGGGCGCACGGACGGTGATGAACCCACCGCCCCCCGGCGGGGCCGAGCTCTACTCCCTCATTCCTTAGCGGACAATCTCGCATCAAATGGTCAGTCCGTCCGCAGCATAACATGCACCGTATCTCGGTAACACGGTCGAGTGTGGTGGCCTACCACACCGAGCACACCGTGGTGGGGGTTGCCCCTGTCCCGCCGGAATCGGCTCTATCTTCCACCCCGAAGCTCTAGTACCGATGCGGTCCCGAATGGCGGAGCGATCAAATCCCCTATCCGCAAATCGAGATGGTGCGCCGGCCACCGATTGGCCGAATACCCGTTGCTCCCCGTGCTCGCCCTCTCGTATTCGCTTCTAGCCCCGAATATCCGCCGCTTTCGGAACCCCTCTCTGGATAACGCTCCCCTCTCCGTAGCTGATATTGTTCCTCCAAGTTTTGGGCATGGGCCTGGATACGAGCAATAGTCATCCCATCCTGGAGTGAAGCCGTCAAGCACTCCTTAATTATATGTGGCCCCAACCCGCTCGCAAATCGATGTACGTGATCTCCCATATCGCTATCGTGTCCGGGGGCATACCTGGCTAATGAATTAAAGCGAAGGCTATATTCTCTGACACTCATATTTCCCTGCTTAAGATTCAAAAACATATCAGCTCGAGCTCGTCGAACCTCCGGCGGTAGAAAATGTCGAAAAAATGCCTCAGTGAACTCCTGCCAAACCGGAGGGGGTGCATTCGCTCCCCTCGAAGATACCCAGTTATTATACCACAGAACTGCCACATCCCGCAGCCTGTATGAGGCCAACTCTACGGACTCCGTATCCGAAGCATGTATGATTCTCAGAGTCCTCAGCATCTCATCTATGAAACTCTGCGGGTCCTCCTCCGGTTTTGACCCATAAAACTCCGGGGGTCTCAAAGTGATAAAGTCACGAGCCCTTGCACTCACCGCCCTGTCCCCCGGGTCTACATCTTGTCGTTGAACTTGTGCGGCCACTAGCCGGGTCAATAATCGGATGGCCTCCGCCATCCGATGGCCGGAGAGCCGCGGTGGAACCGGAGGGCCTTTGGGGTTGGAGCCGGACTCTTTCTGCTTTCTGGCGATACGGGGAAGCGGGGAGAAGTCCGGGGGAGCTTCATTATAAGACTCGTCTTCTTCTTAACTCTGCTCCCGTTCAACTCTGTTTCCGGCCACCCTTTTGCTCTTCTGGGCCGCCGTAGCCTTCTTCTTCATCGGCATTACTGAAACCATAACATAGGATTAGGAGAATAACATGGAAACCTGATAGCATAGCTCTATCGCACGATCTAGAGTACAAAGAAGGTCATATTTCCTAAATGCCCTTGCACCTCCCCGTTTATAAGTGTGTGCGCGCTACACACCCATAAACGGACTCTATTGGACACGGCTCGTAGACAAACCCCTAGGACCGCCCGCTTCGATACCACTCGTCACGACCCAACTAGGGCCGCGACGGGTACCGATATTTGTACCGAGCACCTCTTATTTATCATTTTCTTATCACTAAGTGGGCCGTATGCACTGTAACTTTTTTTTTTCCATTACACTTAACATTGACATCAGCAGCGTAATTATAAACATAGGCTAATAAACTTTGCTTGCACATTATACAACGACGAGGACAATCAAAATACAAAACATCTAACGGTACATATCTGTCTACGAGCCTCTAAACATAGTACACATATACATAGGAAGGGCCGAGTACTGCCGTGCCCGAATATATATATATATATATATATATATATATATATATATATATATATATATATATATATATATATATACAAAATAGTACCAAAGAACTGAGGCTCCGGAACAACTGGAGCGCTGCTACAACACTGCTGATAGAGCTCTTAAGAGTCAAGTCTGTCCGCCTGCTGACCTGCGCGGCATGGAACGCAGCGTCCACAAGAAGGGACGTCAGTACGAATAGTGTACCGAGTATGTAAGGCATAGAAACTAATAATCCAAGTAAAGACACAAAATATGAATAATCATGTCATGGTCCATATATATATAATGGGACAGAGAAAGTAACCACGCACATAGGAATACCCTTTTCGGGCTAGATACCATGCATGCTTGTATTTCTCTTTTGAAAAAAAAACGTTTCTTTTCATAGACATAGAAAATAGAACTTATATCATGTCGTGTCCTTGTCATAACATATCATATCGTATCTTATCATATCATGTCGTATCATATCATAGCCTATCGTATCATATCCATGTCGTATCATATCGCGTCATATCATATCATATCATATCATACCATATCGTATCATATCGTCATATCATATCATATCATATCATATCATATATCATATCATGTCATATCATATCATATCATATCGTATCATATCATATCATCATATCATATCATATCGTGTCATATCATATCATGTCATATCGTATCATATCATATCGTATCATATCGTGTCATATCGTATCATATCATATCATATCATGTCATATCATATCATGTCATATCATATCATATCATATCATATCATATCGTATTATGTCATAGCACCGAACAACGTCGGCTCGCCCACATAGCGCCGAAATACTTCGGCTCGCCCATATATCCCGCGTCCGGGCATCCCGCGTCCGGGATGATAACGCCACCGACCGGTGGCGATGAAACATGTTCCCTTCCCTTTCCCCATATACATGTATCCCTTCCCCCCCCCCATGTACATATACATATCTCATATACATATATCTCATCTTAAAGGAACGATAATTATAAGGCGGGACTATCAACGGGAAATAATATTAAAAAAAAACATGAAACGAAATCATGGACATCATAAACGTTAATTCATATGCTTGAAATACTTAGAAAATAGTATCATAACCAAGGAATAAAATTAAAGATCATAAACTAATTTAACACTTTCATACTTGCATTGGATTCTTGACTTAAGGCTCTTGGAATCATTCTTGTTACACTTACCATTTCGTCTTGTCATACTTATCATTATCATCATAGAAACATTCTCGTTAAACTAGTTACAACACCTATCGTTTGATCAACGGAGCAATAAAGAAATCCGGGAACGGTGGGCCCATCTCAAGTCAAATGAGGTGGCGTACATAATTTACGTATGTTACATTCCAAGACGTCACTTATGAGAGTTTTAAGGTAGTCGGGTCCTATTTGTGCGAGTTCTAGATGTTTAGGTAACTTTCCAACATTTTATGCAAAATATTAGTTCAATTCTATTGAATGAAAAAGGGTTAATTTCAATCTCGGATTTCTAGGAGAGGAATTGTCCCCGAGGTTCGTATTCGAGCCTATTATGTCTAAGACATGCCAAAGAAGGAAGGTGAAGCCTTACATACCTTTTTCCGCTCCTTGTGCTACTCCAATTTCAAGTTGCAAATCCACCAAAATCTACAATTTGGTCATGTTTACCAAACATTGATTAGAGCATTTAGAAGTTGAATCTTAAGATAATACTTGTCTACCGAAATTTCGGCAGCACTTCCACTATAAATACACCACCCCCAAAATTCAACTTGGCCAATTTTAATCAACAACAATCCGGGAATTCAACCCGGCCAAACCACCAACATAATGACAACAACCATACTAACAATTTCCATATTCAATCCAAGACATATTCTAACACTTCAATCAACATACCACTTCCTTCAAGACTTTCCGACTTTCAATAAAACAATAATAACCTTATAATATTTTCCAACAACACCATACCAATATCATTGCCATACATGTAAGAACATAATATTCAAGTTACATAACTTCAACCACAAGTCTCCAACTTCTATCATTTCCCAAAAACTACTAAGCTCTTATTAGCAATATAAAATCCACACAACAACAACCAATATACTAAATAAAATTAACTCATTTTCCTCCACACTTCAACAATTATACACGGCCATGCATACATTATGCAACTCACGGCCAACATCATACACACATGGCTACAACTTCTCCAAAATTATTCAACTTCCATTATCAACATAGCATCCACAACAATAACAACCAAACACTAGATAAAATAATTAAAACATAATTCCTACACACATACATACACGGCCACACACCCATATTCTTGTTCTTCATGAATCTCACTCACTTTTGCATACTACAACATGCATAAACATCCATAACATATAAAAGAGCATAAATTCTTACCTTTTCTTCTTGACTTCCCACTTAGCTATGCCTTATGACTTGTAAGAACATGAATTTTTCTTGCTCCAAAGACCACTTCACTCTACTAGGAACCCTTCAATTGGTAGGAAATGATTTTTGAAGAAATTTTTGTCAATTTTCTTGGCAATTTTTGCACTTGGCCGAAAGGCCTTAGGAGTTTTTCTCCTCTTTCTTTTGTTCTTGGTTCTCTTGAATTTTCTAGAGAATTTGTGAAAATAAGATGACTTTGTCATCTTTTATTTAGCTCATCAAAGGCCATGTGGGCTTAAGCCCACTAAGAAGTGGACGGCCAACTTGGCCCAAATGGTCAAGCCCACACATTTTTTTTGTTCTACAATTCATGAAAAATTATTCTCCAAATTCCAAGTTTACCCTTCGTCTCCCTTATATTTCCACGAGTCATATTGTGAATTTTCCCTTTATACCCTTGACCTTTCTTGATAATTCCGCTTCTAAATTCTTCATAAGCCCTTCATATGCTTAACAAAATAAAGATATGGCCTTGCTTGTTGTCCTCCCGCAATTGTCTTGAATTATCCAATTTCACAAAATGCGGGATATAACACTGCGTTTCATGCCGCGCAGGTACAGATACTCATTTGGATGATCCACCAGCTTAGGGTTCCTGATCAGCTGACTTGGAGCGCTCCCTTGTTCTGGAGCTTATACTCCGACCCAGATTCTGTTACGATGCATATGTACATGATTATTCACGGGTACGGCGGGGCCCTGTCCCGTCATATGATTTTGTTATGACTCTTAGAGGTCTGTAGACATATATGTGTGGGTTATGGGTATTCACTGTTCGATAGTGTCTGTGTAATTTGTGATTTGGACGTCCCCCTATACTATGATAGCCTCATCGGCTTATTTGTGATATTATTTGTTGGATTATGATAACGACATGTATATCTGTACGGTTGTGACAGCTTCGGGGCAACGTTCCACCATTCTGTATATATGTTATCTGTACACGGTATGTGTTATTCGTACACTATTTCTGATTTGGGATACTAGGTAGGTACGGGTGCCCATGTCGGGCACTATCGCGGCCTACGGGGTTGGGTCGTGACATACAACACGTTCAAACCATCCTCAATACATGTAAAAGAAGATTAAACCTTACCTTTAACACTTGACTTCTCAACTTGGCTAGAATTTGTGCCTTGAATTAATACTTGTTCTTATTGCCCTAGGATAAATCCCACGTTGCTATGCATCTTCCAAAGGGTTGAAATGCTTGAAGAAAAGCTGATTTTTGATCAACAAGCTTGGAGCTCTCCATGGCTAGCCATGGCCGAGAGCTCCTCTCTCTATCTCTAGGCTTTTCCTTTTTTGTTGAAGATGACAAATGATCTTATTAGTCATCAAATTGCCTTAAATATGAATCCTATAAGATGGACACATGTCCCACTCATGGCTTGAGCCAATCAAATTTGGCCAAGCCATGTGTGGGGCCCACACGGCCACTAATGGCCTATTAGTGAAGTGATTAAGTTATTAATCCCACTTAATAATCTAATCATGGTTAATTAGTCCCTAATCTCCAATAATATTTCTATACCAAATAAAATTTATAAGCAACTTGTGCATTAAAACAAAATCGGAGGTTAAAAGTCTCTACCTCGTATCCCAACATTGTCTTGTCCTTAACTTGTCGCGATTAGTTTAAAATATCCCAACGTACAAAAATACGGGATATAACACATTCCTTCAATAAAGCTTTGAGGGTCCTCATCCGGATTTAACCTGAAGAACTTCGGAGGGTTCAAGCTAATAAAATCACAGGCTCTTGCACTAACCGCCCTATCACCATGACCCATACCTTGCCGCTAAGCCTGAGCGGCAACCAATTGGGTCAACAATTGAATGGCCTCTTTCATCCCTTAGCCCGAAACCTCTGGTGGAGGAGCTGGGGGTACTGGAGCTGGGGCTGAGGCTCCCTTATACTCCTTAGAAATAGGCAAGGAGTGAGAGGACTGAGATTGAACCGCATTCTAGGACTCACCCTCCTCTATAACCGTTGGCGGTACTCTTTCAGCCCACTTTTTTGCCACTATCTTGCCCTTTTGGGCTACTGTAGGTTTCTTCTTTACAGGTATTTCTGAAATACATAACACACGGTTAAAGGAAAGAAATACTTGTATCATGGCTCTATCACACGATCTATGAAAAAAGAAGGTCATTCATTCCTAAAATGCCCACAACCTCCTGTTTAGAAGTGTGGCGTGCAACACACCCATAAACAAGACTCTACTGGACACAGCTCGTAAACATATCCTAGGACGGAACTGCTCTGATACCACTTTTGTCAAGACCCAACCGGAGGGTTATGACGGGCACCCGGAGCTAACCCACCAGGCACCTCTCATCGTACATTCTCACTCATATCTAGGTGGGCCACATGGCCTATTAACAATTCTATGCCTCAATAATACCATTTTAAATGGTTAAACACCTTTATTTATCAACGTCAACAACTATGCCCATATACATATACACAAGCCGATGAGGCTAACAAAATAATATACCGAAATATGAGCTGACAAGGCAAAAGACATCTACTATACATAACTGTCTACGAGCCTCTAAGAAGAGTATAAAACAACATCATAAGGACGGGACAGGGCCTCGTCATGCCCATAATTATATACACAAAAGAATAGTACCAATAGCTGTAGCTCCGAATCAAGTGGAGCTCCTCTATGCAATCTCAAAACAAGTAGTCTATGGGTCAAGTCTATCTCCCTATCCACCTGCGGGCATGACGTAGCGTCAAAAAATAAAAGGACGTCAGTACGGATAATGTACTAAGTATGTAAAGCATAATTAATAACATAATGGAAGCATGAGAAATAACATAAGATAGAAAAGATAGAAAAGTCATAGGATGAAAGAGCCATTTAGACCTCTAGGGGCGTTCATCATATTTACTTACCCTTTTCCTAATGGGAAACTTCCATTTCATATGTTTATACATATAGTAGTATCATAGCCGACCATAGAGGTTTGGTGTCTTACGTACCCAACCATAATAAGGTTCGGTATTATACATACCTGGCCCTACCAAGGCTCAGTGTTATCCGTACCCAACTACAGTGGTGTGCGTGTGATAGATATCATACCCAGCCATAGAAGCTCGGTGTTCTTAGTAGTCATACTATGATATATGAATATCATCAATATCATCATCATCATCATTTTTATTTATACCCTTCCTTAGTGGGTTAACTATCATAAGATGAGAATAATGGTATCGTGAGAATATCAAGAATCAAGAGCGTTGGTGATTCTAGGAATGAAGTCACTTTTGAAGGCATTATGGAATTCATGTGAAGGTATATAACAATGGACCATGCCTTAATGAAAGAAGGGTTAGCCTTACATACCTCTTTGTCTTCTTAACTACTTAACGTTCACCGCCAAAGCTTGAGAAATCTACATTTAGAAGGGATCATACCATGATTAAGCCTTAAAGACACTCTTAAATTCAAACTAGAGTAATTCATGAGCTAACAAAAATTAGGCAGCATTTCCCCTATTTCATCGACTTCTACCATATTGCAAAACAACTCCCAAACAACTATAACAACATTCACAATATCATAATCAAGTAGTCATATTCCATTAAGTCTCAAAATTCATTCTCATATTCAACTTATATTAACAACTTCACACCAACCCTTTGTACAATTTCATACAACACTTCCTTGTCACTATTAATACCCATCATAACAAAATTATATCCATATCATACTAAGAATCATGACTCAAGTTGGTTTACTACTCAAAAACATCATGGAATCTACATTTAGACCTCCTTTTCTACTTTATCCTTTCACCCAAGCTATTCAACAACTGAGTATTCTTTATAACATGGAATAAGCATGAAAACTAACCTTTTACCTCATAAGAATGAGCTTTGGAGCAAGTTATCAACTTGTATGAAAACCCTATCTTCGATACCCAAGTTATCCTTGAAGTCTACTAACCCTAGCAAGCTTCTTAGCATATGAATCTCTTGATATTGGCCTCTTGATCCTTGATTTCACTTTATATTTGTGTTAGTATGTTGGGTGGGAGGTTCTAGGGCTTTTAAAAGTTTAGGGAAGATGGGAAATGAAAAAAAGAATAAGGGTCACTCATATATAGCAAAAAGAATTTTGGCCCGACTCGGAATCTACGGCCAATAATACAAGCCGTATAAATTATACGGTCCGTACAATTGGACTGTATAATTCCACCAGGGGGCACCCTCTTTTAGAAGTATTCTATGAACAAGTATACAGGCCGTATAATTTATACCGTCCGTACAAATGACCGTACAACCCACAGTTTTTTGAAAACTTCTCTCGTCGATTCGTTCAACCTCCAATCCTTATGGAACCTTATTGACTCTTATATAACACTTCATGAGTCATCTAAGAGTCCCTATAGATGCTCCTCAAGACATTACTAAATATGCATCAACTCAACTATTGCGAAAACCTTTCCAAACATGACTTACATTTCACTTCCTTCAACGAACTTAGTTTCGCACATTCATATGACTTCAAAATCTTATGGTACTCACTTTAAACTATCAAGTACTCTCCTTAATCTCATAAGGACTTCATATTCACCTTAAGCTCGCGTTAGTCCACTCACAATGCAATATGTCTGAAATTTCAAAGGTGTAACAGTCCTTCCATCTTCATTGCTATTCCATATTCCATTAATCATCATAGGAAATCTCCAAATCATGCTAGTTTCATTAAGAACTTGAGGATTAAAAGAGGGTTTTATGGGTTCTTTGTTCTAGACTATAAATCCATGAATTATTGATTGGGTTAGCTTCATTAAGCATGGAATTGATGATTAGAAATTTTTTAAAAAAAGGAATTGATGATTTGAAACTATTATTGCATGATTTTTTCCTAATTAAAGGCTAATTTATGGAATTGGGGGTTTTGCCTAGAATCCGAATTTGAGTAATTCATGAGTTCCTCTAGCTTATAATTGATGGGAATTGATCACCTAGAATATTAATTTCATGTTGAGACCTACAGATTCCTAATTTCATCTTTTTAATTCATAAACCCTATTCCATAGGTTGAGATTTGGGTCTTAAATAGAAGTAAGGGTTGAATGATGTTTCTTCTTGATTCTAATTTTATAATTCGGATATGATTAGACTTTCATTATCACGAGGCTTAAAGGAAGGGAAAGACTAAGGTTTGACTATTGGAAACTTTGCTATCGGCTTTCCAGGTAGGTTATGGTTTACCTTATGGTGAGACTTTGATTAGCGAAGCGTATGTTTAGATGATATTTTTAGAGAAGGCATGTAAACCTTCGAGTATGAAGTTGGGTTGAAAAATGCCTTAGGTTGGGCCTTGTTGAATGATTTGGGGGCTAGCCACCTCGTTGCGTTGTTAATCTTGTTCTATTTACTTATTGGCTCATTTCCACATTGAGACATTGGATATTGATGATTAGTGATATATCATGATTATGATATTTCAGTACCTTACTTTGAATTGATATTGAGATGAGAATTGTGATTCCATTATGGCTTATTGTGTAGCCTTATTATTGATATTACTTGTATGCCATGTGTAGAACTGTTTGGGATTGAATTATACATTTGATATTACATTTATATTGCCTTGTTATGGTACTGAGGATGGAAAGTGAGAAGGAAATACAGATGCATTGAGACACATTTGATACGAGTCATCTTTAGGCTGTGTACGGAGTAACCAGTGCTATTCTAAGACTTATTGTATATCGAGTCATCTCTGGGCTGTGTGCAGAATGATTGATATGAGGTGTATTGGTCGGATATAGAGTCATCTCTAGGCTGTGTGCGGTGTGACCGGTGCTGTTCTGAGACTTATTGTATATCAAGTCATCTCTGGGCCGTGTGCAGAATGACTGATATGAGGCGTATTGGTTGGATATCGAGTCATCTCTGGCTGTGTGTGTGGCGTGACTGGTACATGGACTTTGCGGGTCCCCCATGGGTTGTCCTGCCGAGATATGATGTTCCATCGTCAGAGTACATGTGCACAGTGCATATGCATTGCATTCATCATTCATACACTATTGCATTGGATTGTACCTCCTAGTTCTCTTTGATATAGTTGTGATATGATTGTGATATACTGGTTTGGCTTGGTTATACCGAGACTTGGCATAGCTTGGTTTAGATGCTATGACATAGGTGATGACTTGTACCGTGGTTTTTTATTCGTTTTGACTTGTACCTTGTTGTTTTACGTTTTATCTTACTTTGTTGCCTTTATATATGTTATCTAGTCTTAGTCGGCCTATGATACCTACCAGTACGTGTTGTTTGTGCTGACCTACACTTTCTGCATTCTTTTATGAATGCAGAGTACCAGGTTGGATCCGTTTCTACCCCTCGTGGCTAATAGTTCAAGGTTATTGATTCGAGTCTATTCAGGGTGAGCAGGAGGACGTTTGTTGCCCGAAGACTCTTCCTACTGCTTATGTCTTTCTTTTCATTCTGAGACATGATTTAAGACGACTTATGTACTATTACCACTATAAAGACCGGTAGTATTTTGGTTTAGATAATCTTGTATGACTTGACCAGATACTAGGGTTGGATTCGCATTACTTCCGTATTTCTTTATAAATTGTGAGACTTACATTATTCTGTTTTCTTCCGCTTTACTTATGTTTTATGATTGTTAGGATAAGGGTCCGCCTAGCGAGGTGGGAAAGGTAGGTGCCCGCACGACTTAGTGAAAATGGGTCGTGAAAGTTGGTATCAGATCCCTAGGTTACCCGATCTATAATACAAGAGCGTGTCTAGTAGAGGCTCGTGGATCGATACGATGAGCTCCGTACTTATCTGCGAGAGGCTATAGGGCATTTAGGAAATTTCACATTCTTTCATTCTTTTGTGCTACTTTATTCTAATTGGTATTTGGAATAATTGAATTGGTATCTAATTCATATCTCTTCTCCCACAGACTGTGAGGACTCGAGCCACGATTGCCAGAGATCAGGTGCCGGAGCCCGCAGCTGCGGCTGGCACTAGGGGACAAGTGACAATTAAAGGATGCGGTTGAGCTAGGGGCTGCACTTGCTAGGGGCAAGGCTCCTGCAATTAGGTAGCGGTGTGCGAGATCTCCATCTCCAGAGCTTGAGCCTGAGGTTCAGCTGGTTCGAGACCAGGCCGTCGGGGATGATGTGGCTCCTACACGGGTGCACCTCGAGGCCACTTCATATCATACAGTTCAGGACACCATGGCTCGCTTTCTACTTCATTTGGATGCCCAGCAGGCTGACGCTGGTATTACTTCTCCGGCTGAAGGATTACAGACTAGAGTTGGGGCGCAGACCATGGAGCAGAGGCAGACGCGTGCAGCGCACCCTGCTACGGCTGTGGCTCCACGGATGGATGCAGTGCCGGCCTCGGGATATGAGCTCAAACCCATGGCAGGACCTATTATGACTTTGACAGATCAAGAGCTGGTAGAGAGGTTCAGGATGATGGATCCGCTGAGATTCGCTGGTACTTTTGGAGAGGATGCATAGGAGTTTATATTGGACATGCACAAGTTATTGCACTGGATGGGGATTGCTCAGACCCACCAGGTTGATTATGTGTCATACCAGTTTCACGGAGACACGAGACCTGGTGGAGGCACTTCATTTCTTGCAGACTGAGGGTTCTCCCCCGCTTACTTGGACATAGTTTTATAGGGCCTTCCTAGAGAAGTATGTGCCCCGTGCCTTAAGAGAGGCACGTAGAGATAAGTTCCTACACTTGCAGCAGAGGGGATTAATTGTTGATTCTTATTTCACTTGCTATTTGCATTTGGCCTGTTATTCAGTACCCCTGATTCCTACTGAGCCCGATAGGATTTGACGCGTTGTTGGTGGGCTCGTTACTTCTCTTCAGATTCCATGCCTTTAGCTTGAGGCCATGGGTTCTTCCTTCTAGTCCATTATTGAGCATGCGTCATTAATTGAGGCTGCCAAAGCCCGCTAATTTGGAGGGGTTAGCGAGAAGAAGCAGAGACAGTCTGGGGGTTATAGCGGTTCCAGCTCGAGGGGCACCAGACAGTCTTGTAGGCAGTACCAGTCCTATTTTGGCTACCCTGTATAGTAAGCATTGCAGACTTCTTCTAGTGGGCCATCCAGGAAAAGAGCTTCTAAGAGCTAATTTTATCGACCAGCAGATAGAGTTGTTCTAGCTGGGTCTTCCGTTTCTGTTCACCAGCCTTTGCCTTCTAGAGCTTGCTTTGCATGTGGATCACCCGGTCATTTTGCTAGAGAGTGTCCTCGACCTAGGCAGGGTTATCAGTCCCGAAGGAGTCCGACATCTTCAGGTAGTCGGGGTGGTGCTTCTCCGAGAGGCGGTGCTCGGTTAGGTCGTAGTGGTTCACAGACTTCTAGGGGTGGGTCCCAGTCTGGTAGAAGTGGGTCCCAGAGTTCAAGGGGTGGATCACAGTTTGGACAATCTGGTCGTGATGGGGCCCAGTATTATTCATTCCCAGGTAGACCCAATGCGGAAGCCTCAGATGCGGTCATTTCAGGCACTGTTTCGGTCTGACATAGAGTTGCTTCTGTGTTATTTGATACTGGATCCACTTATTCATATGTGTCTACATATCATGTAGTTGATTGGGACTTGACTTGTGATAGCATAGCCGTACCTATTCATGTGTCTACTCCAGTTGGAGATTTTGTTGAGGTTGATCGAGTCTATTAGTCGTGCTTGGTTACTTTTATGGGTTACGACATGTGGGTAGACTTGATGATACTTGATATGGTGGATTTCGATATTATTTTGGGTATGACCTGGCTTTCTCCTTATCATGTGATCTTGGACTGTCATGCCAAGATAGTCACTTTAGCCATGCCAGGCATTCCTAGACTTGAGTGGAGGGGTGCCCCTAGTTCTGCTCCGAAAAAGAATATTTCCTTTCTTCAGGCAAAGAAATTAGTCAACAAGAGGTGTTTAGCTTATCTGGCTCATGTGCGTGACACTACTATTACATCTCCGCCCCTTGAGTCCATTCCCATTGTGAGTGGATTAGCGGCGGTATTCCCGTCCGATCTGCCGGGTATGCTACCCGATCGCGATATTGACTTTTGTATTAACTTGCATTCGGACACCCGCCCTATTTCTATTCCTCCATATCAGATGGAACCTGCCGAGTTGAGAGAGCTGAAAGAGCAATTGCAAGACAAAGGGTTCATTAGGTCTAGTGTCTCCCCTTGGGGCGTTCCTGTGTTGTTCGTAAAGAAGAAAAATGGATCTATGAGGATGTGCATCGATTATCGTCTGCTGATCAAGGTTACTATTCATAACAAGTATCCTATGCCTCATATAGATGATCTATTTGACCAACTTCAAGGCGCTTCTGTGTTCTCGAAGATTGACTTGCATTCAGGCTACCATCAGCTGAAGATCAAGGCCAAGGATATTCCGAAGACAGCTTTTCAAACGAGATATGGGCATTATGAGTTTTTGATTATGTCATTTGGGCTTACCAATGCCCCGGATGCATTCATGACTTTGATGAATGGAATCTTTAGGCCATTCCTTGACTAATTTGTGATTGTGTTTATTGATGATATCTTGGTATATTCCAAGAGTAGAGAGGAGCATGAGGGCCATCTTCGCAGAGTGCTTAGGTTGCTGAAGAAGAATAGTTTGTTTGCTAAGTTTTTGAAGTGTAAGTTTTGGTTAGAGTCTATGGCATTCTTGGGCCACGTTGTGTCTAGGGAAGGGATCATGGAGATCCTAAAAAGATTGAGGCTGTGAGGGATTGGGCGAGGCCCACTACTGTGATCGAGATTCGTAGTTTCGTGGGTTTGGCCAGTTACGACCGTCGATTTTTGAAGGATTTCGCTACTATTGCTTCATTGTTGACTAGATTGACCCAGAAGGATGTTCCCTTCCAGTCGTCCAATGATTGTGAGGAGAGCTTTCAAAAGCTCAAGACCCTTTTGACTTCAGCCCCGATTCTGGTAATACCGGTGGAGGGTAAGGATTTTGCGGTCTATTGTGATGCATCCCATTTGGGTTTGGGTGCTATTTTTATGTAGGAGGGTAGTGTTATAACCTATGCTTCCCGTTAGTTAAAGATCCATGAGAGGAATTACCCGACCCATGATTTGGAGTTGCTAGCTGCGGTCTTCGCTTTGAAGATCTAGAGGCATTACTTGTATGGCGTCTATTGTGAGGTTTTCACCGATCATCGTAGCCTTCAGTACATGTTTACCTAGAGTGATCTTAATTCCAGGCAGCGCCTATCGATGGAGCTCCTAAAGGACTATGACATCTCTATTCTTTATCATCCATGGAAATCTAATGTTGTTGTTGATGCCTTGAGTTGCAAGGCCACGAGTATGGGGATTTAGCCCGTTTGGTTGCTTTCGAGCGTTCGTTGGCCATGGAGGTTCAGACTCTGGCCAATAGTTTCATTCGCCCTGATATTTCAGCTCCAGGTAGATTTTTAGCTTGTGTGGAGGCGAGATCTTCCTTGTTAGATTAGATCAGGACTCATCAGTTTGAGGATGCTTAGTTGAGCAAGATTCGAGACAGGATTCTGAGGGGTGAGGCCAAGGAGGCCATGATTGATTCTGAGGGTACTTTGTGGATTAAGGGGCACGTGTGCGGTCCTCGTGTTAGTGACTTGATTCATTTGATTTTGACTGAGGGCTATAGCTCTTGATATTCCATTCATCTGGGGGCGACTAAGATGTATCATGATTTGAGGCAGCATTACTGGTGGCATCGTATGAAGAATGATATAGCTGATTTTATGGCTAAGTGTGGGAATTGTCAATAAGTTAAGTATGAGCACCAGCGACCGGGTGGTATGTTATATCCCGTACTTTTGCATATTCGGGAAATTTGAAAATAATTGTGACTTGTAAGAATAAGGCAATATTTTGATTTTGGTCAATATGTATGTTGTTGTTCTTGAAAGATATGAACGTGAGATATTGAGGAAGGCCAAGGGCGAAATTGGAATTTTGGAAATTAGTTTCGGGAAATTACAACGAGAGCTACAATCAATTGGGCTCAAAAAAAAATAATAAGAGAAATAGAGGCCCAATTATGGAGGTGGCCGGCCATGTAGGGAGTAAAAAGGCCCAAGCCCAAAAATTATTATGAACCATGTGATAAATACATTTTAAGAGGGTCAAAGTCTTCATTTTGCAAGAAACTTCAAGAACAAGAAGATTGAGAGAAAAAAAAAAGGGCATTCGGCCCTTACAAAAAAGAAAGAAAAAATTTTCAAGTTCTTCAAACTTCATCCTAAAATCTTGTTCTTCTTGCATTCTTATTAAGTTCAAGA
>NW_026715399.1:0-19939 GCF_029784015.1 Lycium ferocissimum | reverse complement strand
AAAATTATTATATTATATAGGGATCGGGCCGTACGTTCCTCGGCATTATCGTATTATATATATGGATCGGGCCGTGGAATTTCTCGGCATTATCGTATTATTTATGGATCGGGCCGTACGTTCCTCGGCATTCGGTTAATGTCAGCTCATATGATGTGTTTGATTTTCCGTATGTATGAGACAGAAATGTTTTTCAAAAGAAAGCGAAGCATTTTGGCATTCTGATTATCCTATTTGTCTTTTGAACCCCTTATGTATGATTTGTATGTCAGATGTAAGTACTTTGGTATTCGGGTTATTATGCTCACGTTCTGTACACCTTACTTCGGTTATGACTTCGTTTTCGCACTTCTGCGTTTTGCATACCCGCACATATTCCGTGCGACCCCCGCAATTTTCTTCTGGGGTGCGTTTAAGTACCACGCAGTACCCACGGACGAGTAGGTGATGTTAGCGAGAGATGTTCCGGATGGATTGGCGAGCTCCTTTTCTCCCCGAGCGGCGCCGAGTCGAGTGCTTATGTTGTGATATCTTGAGTTATGTTAGAGACTTTACAGTTTCTTGCGTGTGTATGATATGTGTTATATCCCGCATTTTCAAAGCATGAGCGTGACACGTGCTTCATCAAAAAAAAAAAAAAAATTGAATTGACAATCATGTGTTGCTACATAATTTAAACTCAAGTTGATAGTGTTGTATCCGTATTTTTGAACGTCGGATTATTTGTAAGCCGAGGGGGGCCCACACATCGAGATTTTTTGGAACATCTGAAAAGTCACATGAATCACATATGTGAAGTTAAACACAACTCATGAAGGACCCTTGGGCCAAATCAAAGTGGAAGCCCTCCAAACGAATATTTTTAAGAAAACGTTTTCGGGTGACCTGACTTTGAGGGGCAAAAACGGTATTATAAGTTTGGAATTTGGAAAAATACCAAGAAATCGAAGTTGTAGATAATTGAATTATCTTTCCAACCATAGGTTGTGGGTTCCCAGGTGACGTCGGTACAAGGAGATATGAACGTTTTAAGTCCGAAAGGTCAGTGGGCTAGGCCCAACTCGGGCCCAACCGGGTTAGGCCCATGACCCATGTTATATAAGTGATATTTTAGCACTTCCCTCCTCATTTTCAGACCTGGAACAACCAGAAAATTCTGGAGATAGAGAGAAAAAAAAGCCTTGGAGAAGAAAATCAATTTTGACCAAAATCCGAGCCCCGAACCCCGAAGCCCATGAAGGGAAAAGTGTTGTACGCCGCGTTGTCTTCAATTTGAGTTAAAAATCAACCAAGGAGGAGGGTGATAACGTGGTGGCTGAATTCTTAAGGTATGGATAAGGCTCCTTTTCATTGCTAACAAGTTTATTTAAAGTTTTAACGGATTAGAACGGGAAAAATAGCGATATAAATTCGTCCGTTGGTATTGTGAATTATGGAATGAGATTTGAAGAGAATTTTGGATGAAAATAAATGTAGTTAACTTGTAGAATGTGGAGGATGTTTCTATTGATGTTGTTAGTATTAATTTCGACTTCTGTTACGGAAATAAAAAATTATGAAATAGTTATATCGCGAATTGGTTGGTTGGAAAATTTGGAAAATAATGTGTGGGCTATTCTATGGAATATTTTGGAGCCGGGAAATATTATGAATAATTGTTGGTGTTGTTGTTGATTTGTTGGCCGAGTTCCATTCTCGGATTTTACGTGGAGTTGTTGGCCGAGATAGAATCCGGGATGGTGCATTTACAGTGGAAATGCTGCCGAAATTTCGTTAATATAAGTGGATTTATTTGAAAGATTAAGACAAGTATTGATTACGATTGAATCCTTAAAGCTTTATGATTAATATTTGGTAAATGTGACCAATTGTAGATTTTGGAGGAAACGGGATTTAAATTTGGAGAAGCGTAAGAGACAAATAAGGTATGTAAGGCTTACCCTTTCTTTCTCTTGGCATGTCCTAGATATACTAGGCTTGAATTTGGACCTCGGACAACTACTACTCTTCGGAATCCACGTCGAAATTGCCCTTTTTCTTCACAGTGGAATTGAACCAATTATGTTGCTAAGGGTTGGAAAAGTTGTCTAAATACCTAGAACTTGAACAAATGGGACCCGACTACCTTAAAACTATCATGAATGATATTATGAAGTGTAAAATACGTAAATTGTGTACGCCACCTCATTTGACCCGAGGTAGGCCCACAATCCCCGAGACCTAATTGTACTGTTCTATTTGCCTTATTTCCGTAAGATAATTAAGGAAACTTTTGATTATTGTTCTGAATTTGATATAAGTATCTAGTAACTCAGATATGAGCATTCCGGTTCGACCATTCTGATATAAATGCTTCGGTACGGACGATCTGATTTGAATATTTTGGTATAAGCATTCCGATGTAAATACTCTGATTTAAGTATTCTGATATAAGTATTCAAAATAAATATTCTGATGTATATGTTCTGACATCGGTATTCTGATCTAAGTATTTTGGTATAAGCATTCTGATATGATAACTCCGATATGAGTACTCCGGTGCGAGCGTGTTATAACCCGTATTTTCCACCTTTGGGAATCTCGAGATTTTCGAGACAAGTTAAGGACAATGTAATGTATTGATCTTGTTTGGTTCATAAGTTGGTTATGGAAAATTTAGACGTGGAAATCTTGGAAAAGTCTAAGGGCAAAATTGGAATTTTGGAAGAAGGTTTCGTGAATTACCAAAGTATGGCTAAGGAAATTGGGCTTGAAAAAAAAAAAGAACTTGGCCCAAGGCCAAGGGTGGCCGGCCACAGTGGCCCAAGCCCATGGAATTAAGTAATTTTCCATGTGCCAAATTAAGCTTATAATTGCCATGTTCTGCAGAATTTTCAAGAATAATCAAGAAAACAAAGAAGAAAAAAAACAAGAGCAACAAGAACAAAGAAAGAGAGAGTATTCGGCTAACCCTGGGGAGTTCCACCCTCCAAATCTTGCTTCCAAAATTATCCTTGTGGTTTTCATACCAATTCAAGGTCCCTTTACAACTTAGTACAATTGGTTTGAAAGAATAAGCATTGGTTTCTTCAATTCAACACTTGAGACAAGTGAAGAAATTGGAAGGAAAAGGGAGAATTCATTTCTTCTAATTATGTTATGAAGGTTTGTTTGTGTTGTAGTGTATGTAAATGAGTAGAATATATGGTAATATGGAAGTTTGCATGGTGGTAGTGCAAGAGTGCATGTGGCCGTGTGATGTTTGGTAGAAGGAACATGTTGAGTTTATTTTGTTTAATATGTTAGTTGCGTCGTTGTGATCTTTATAGTGTAAATGGAAGTTTAACGATTCAAGTTTGGCATTAGAATGGCTTATATGTCGTTATAAGAGAATATGTGTTCTAATGTGGTTATGATGTAACTATGGAAATGCATTGTTTACGTGCTAGTTATGATTGTTATTAATGAATTTGGGAAAATGATAATGTGTTGCGGACATTTTGGTTGAAGAATGGAAGTTTGACGAGTTATGGTTTCGGTGGAAAGTTTGTATATTTTGCGAATAATATGTGAAATCATATGAAATGTCTCCAAATGACGTTGGAATGATCTTGGTAAGCAATTGAGTGCGTAAACGTTGATATTGGGTTGGAAATGCGAAGTTAGTTTGGAAGTTGTCACTTTATGTAAAAGGAAGACTATTCATGTTAGTTTGCGATTCTTGTTGTGGATTAATGTTATTGGTTTGGTTGTTGTTGGTATTTGAGCCGAGTTAAATTCTCGGGGCGTCATAGTTATAAAGGAGGTGCTGCCGAAATTTCGGTAGCCAGATAGAAACCAAAGATTGAAATGTCAACTTGCATGAATAGTAACTGCTAAAGATGACCATTTGCAGATTTTTGACGAAACGAGACCGGAGTTTCGATGAGCTTAGCAAGCGCGAAAGGTATGTAAAGCTTTGCTTCCCTTCTCTTGGCATGTCCTAGGTATACTAGGCTTGAATTCGACCTCGGGGACAACTCTGCTCTTCGAATCCACGTTTAAAATTGTCCCATTTTCTTTCGGTAGAATTGAATTAGTTAAGTTGTAAGTAGTTAGGAAAATGTCTAAATACCTAGAACTTGTGCAAGTAAAATCCAATTACCCTAAAAACCTTCATAAGCGATTCCATAAAGCCTATTATGCATAATTTGTGTCCACCCCCTCGGTTGACCCGAGGTGGGCCCACTATTTCCGACTCTATCCTTTTATGATTATGACTTGTCTTCGAGCGGTCTTAAAAGGAAACGTTCAACTACTTCTTTATCTATTTTTCAAAAATTGTTTCAAATAATCCGATAAGTCCTATAAATTGTTTTGGATCTTGGAGACGATCTCAGAGGGATTTATGCCTTTGTAACTCGCTATGACATCCGGAATTCACCTATTATGACCGTCCCGGTTTCATTGATTTGATTTGTCACTCGACATGCCTCATTGAGTCTCTGGATATATATGTATGTATTTTTATTGCATAGTTTCTCACTACTCCACTCGTGGATGCCTCAATGCTTCCTTCACTGAGCCCGGGCCAGGATTTGTTATCAAGCGCCTTCCTCTGCATTGTTCGCCGTGCCTCGGTGCGAGGGCGGGCAGTATGACATGTACACGGGTCCGAAGTATGATGTGCCATGTACAAATATTCTAATATCCGATTATGTGATGTGATGTGGCCACTTGGTATGTTATGATTTGGTTCGGAGATATTCCCTACTGCGAAGTATGATGTGTTTTGGGCGCCCTGAGACGGGGGCGCCTATGTTACCGTTCACCGAGTCCCATAGCGGGACCGGATTTGGCATATGTTTCGTACGCATTGTGTCTATGGTTTCGATATGCATTTTGGTTACCCGTGTATTATGTTCGTTCTCCGTACATTCTGTTCGATTTTCATTTTTGTTGTTACGCTTTGCTTTACATATTCGGACATTTTCCGTACGACCCCCGTTCTTCTGGGGCGCGGCTTCATGCCACGCAGTACCGACGCTTGATTTATTGATCCGCTCGCCTAGGCTATCCGCTCAGCTGACTGAAGTGCTCCCTTGTCCGGAGCCCCTATTTTGGTATAGACTTTTCTGTTTTATATGTACATATTTAATTCGGGCACGCACGGGGCCCCGTCCCGCGCGTGATTATGCTTTTGGTTCAAAAGATGAGGTACGTAGACATATAGTGTGGGTTGTATATACTTTGTGAGTTTTGCGCACGTTTAGAGCTTACTTATGTTTTGTGACGGCCTTATCGGCTCGTGCGTCATGCCCACTTGACTTTGTTAAACTATTGCTTTCGCTTACTTTTTAATATTTTGCTAGTATAGGATAGGGTACGTATGAGTGCCCGGGGCCAGGGCACGAGTCGCGGCCACGGGTCGGGTCGTGACGGCAGCGTCCGATATAAGTATTCGCTTGTGTATTTGGATATGAGTCGTCCGATCCGAGTATTCTAATATGAGTATGCTCTATAAGCGTTAATGTTCTTCATGTACAATCTCGGATCGCTTAAACGGTCCGAAGAGGTTTTACGTATTTCAAACGCTCATAACTTCCCGATATTAATTTGGAAGAACCCGAAATTCGTTTCGAGCCTTCGAATGTCGGTAAGTGTACGTATTCATCGAGTGTTCGGATTTATGTGCATATGGTTTCTCACGACTGCCTCGCATGGCTCAATGTATCTTTCACCGAGTCCCGGCCAGCATGTTATGTTCTCGCGCGTACTCTACGGTATGATTCTCGATTCAACGAGTCCCGGGCCAGGACATGTTCTCGCGCGCATTCCACCGCATTGTTCACCGAGTCCCTCGTACTTGCGGGCCGGCCACGTTATCTGTATGTATTTATGATTTGATGGTACGGGGATGGCGGCCGTGATGGCACATGATGATTATTCACCGAGACCCGCGCAGGGGGGCGGACACGTTATGTATATTTGATACATGATTCTCGACATGCATGATTCCATATTACCGAGTCCCTAACAAAGGGTCGGACACGTTATTTGCATATATGACATATGATTTGTTATACATGATCCTATTCACCGAGTCCCTTATCGAGGGGCCGGGACACGTTATACGCATATGTGATCTATGATTTTGACATGCATTGATGAGTTTATCCACCGAGTCCCTCACGGGAGGGCCGGGACACGTTAGACGCATATGTGATATATGACATCATCTGAGCATTCTGTGCATTCTGTATTCTGTCCGATATATGTCATCCTCTGAGCCTTCTGTACGTTCTGTACTTCGTCCGATATATGCCAGTATCTGAGCATTCTGTACGTTCTGTATTTCGTCCGTTATATGACATCATCTGAGCATTCTGTATGCTCTGTACTCCGTCTGACGTGTGACATCACCGGTGCACTCTGTAATTTTTGCACCGCTTCGGACATGCAACCTGTGATTGTAAAATAAGCATTTCGGTACTCTGAACGACTCGTTTACTTTCTGTACTCCTTCTGATATATGAGACAGGTATGTCCGATTTGTGTCTGAAAAATAAGCGTACGCATTTTGACTAATGTACTTATCCTTTAGTTCTGTTTATTTCAGTTATAGTTCTGTACTTTGTCTCGTACACCTTACATACTCGCACATATTCCGTACGACCCCCCCTCTTCTTCGGGGGGTCGCGTTTCATGCCGCGCGGTACTCCCGTACGGGGTGAGATTATTATAGAAGATGTGCCGCGGAGTTGGTAAGCTCCATTTGCTCCGAGCGCCGCCGAGTCGAGGCACATATGTGATGGTTTCGAATTTGTGTTAGAGACTTTACGTACAAAATGGGTCGTGGGTATTGGTTGTCGGTACTCTAAGCGGCTCCATCAGCGATATGTTGGTCCGTGTTATATACCGAATTTTTGTATGATTATAGGTTTGTTCGGTTTGGAAGCTACGAGAAAGAATGTTTCGAAAATTTTTACTATGCATTTATCTTATACGATTTAAAAAGTTTAACGTGATTTTATGTGCGAAGAGTCTGAGGGTTCGCTCGGCCCTAAGTAAGGGTCGGGTGCCCATCACACCCTAGGGATATTAGGGTGTGACAATATGTCAGATTTGTTTTGAAAGCGGCTATATAAGCCGATGTATTGTTGTGCATTATATTACGATTTCATACGATTGCGGACTTTATTTGATTTGAAAAGATGAAAAGCATGTTTGTTTTTCGAAAATTTTTCACTATGTGCTTGTCATGTTTTGCGAGCCCAGTATGATTATGAGTATTACGAAAGTCAGCGGGTTCGCTCGGCCCTAGGTAAGGGTCGGGTGCCCATCATGCCCTATCAGAAATTAGGGTGTGACAATATCAATATCCACAATTCAATCCATGCTTCTATTCAAAAATGACACTATTGCCATATTTATGACCCATTTCCTATTTTCTTCTACAATCCAAGTGTTTCAACTTATCAATACCTCAAACATCATGAAAATACCATGAAACTTATCTTAGATTGTGTAGGAACAAGCCTTGAGTGGAAATACTCTTCTAGCACCAAAACCCTATTTCACTTCTCTTGGGATTTCTTGGCTTGGATGACTTTAATGTGTTTCACACTCTTGATTCTTGTTGGTTTGATGAACTTGATCATCAATTTCCTTTGGTTTCTTGTGGATGAAGAGGGGAGAATATTCTAGAGAGTTCTTGACTTGTGGCGGAAAGAAATGAAATGAAAATAAAATGAGAGAGAGGTCCCTTATATTAATTCAAAATCTGTCCCGACCAGAACATACGAACCAACATACGGTCCGTATATTTTATACCGACCGTATGTCTTGTTATATCCCGTATTTTGTACATTGGGACAATCCGAGTTAACTGTGAAAAGTTAAGGACAAGACTATTCGGGGATACGAAGTAGAGACTTTTAACCACGATTTTGTTTTAAGGCATAAGTTGTTTATGATTTTATTGGCATGAGATATTAAGGGAAATTTGGGGTTAAAAGTGAATATTTAAAAGTTGGGAATTCATGAAATTAAAGGCCATATTGGCCGTGTGGCATTGGTGTGGCTCCCACACATGGTTTGGCCAAATTTAATTGATCCAACCCATGTGTGGGCCATGGTACACTTGTATAATTCATATAAGTGTACAAAAGATGACCAAGTCAATCATATTCTTCATCTTCCACACTTAAAAAATTGTAGAACCTTGGAGAGCAAAAGAAGAAGGTCATTCGGCCATGGTGACAAAAAATTGAAGACCAAAAACCTTCATCAAAAAAATATTTTCTCCTAGCAATTCAACCAATTGGAGGGTCCTTATTAACGTGGAGTGGTTGTTGGAACAAACAAAACATTCATTCTTGCAAGAACAAACCCTAGCCAAGTAAGAAGATAAGTGGAAGAAGGTAAGGTTTAATCTTCTTTTACATGTGTTATGAGTGGTTTGTGTATGTTGTAGTATGTAAAAATGAATGAAATTCATGGAAGTGTGCATGTTGATGTTGAGCCGTGTGGATGGCTTGTAGCCGTGTAGGTGTATGTTGTGTAGGAGTGATGAATTAATTCTATTTAGCATGTTTGGTTGTTGTAGTGTGTTGAAATGGATGAGAATCATGAAGTTGGTAGGTTGGGGTGGTGGCCGAATATGGCCACCCTTGTGTGGTTAAGAATGAATAAATTCTATTTAGTATTTTGGTTGTCGTCGTTATGGATTTTATGATTAAAATGAGAGTTTAATGATTCAAGTAGAAATTGTAAGTGTCGTGGGCTGATTTGGAAGTAACGTGATTTTAATGTTAGAATGCGTTTTAAATTGATTGTTGATGTTGTAAACATGGCTGTTGGTATTGTTGTTGATGATTTGGCCGAGTTGAATTCTCGGGGTTGTTGAATTTATAGGGGAAATGCTGCCCAAATTTCTGTAGAATTAAGTGCTAGTTTGGAAATTGAATTCCTAAATGCCTATGGCTAATGTTTGGTATCGATGATGTTGTTGTAGATCTTGGGGAGCCCGAGACTTAGGTTTGGATTAGCTTTGAGAGCGGACGAGGTATGTGAAGCCTAACCTTCCTTTCTTTTGGCATGTCTTAGTGGTAAGTAGGCTATGACACGAGCCGGGTAACTCCGTTCTTAAGATCCGAGCTTGTATACGATTCTTATTCGCTTCTTAATGTTGACTTTCTTAATGTAGTCGAACTAAGGTCCTTATGTTTTTATATGATTGGATTTCAAATTGTTATATCCCGCATTTTTGTGCATTAGTATATTCCGAGCTAATCGTGAAAAGTTAAGGTCAAGACTAGTCCGGGATGCGAGGTTGAGATTTTTGACCTTCGATTTTATTTTAAGGCATAAGTTGCTTGCTATTTTGTTGGAATGGAATATTAAGGAAAATTTGGGGTTAAAAGTGAATTATGAAAAGTTGGTAATTTTCATGAAATGGCCAAGTTTGGCCGTGTGGCTTGGGTGTGGGACCCACCCTTGGTTGGCCAAATTTGACTAGTCAAGCTATGGAGTGTGCATGTGATCATTTTACAATTTTAGGACTAGAAGTGACAAAAAAAAATTCTTGAGGGGGCCTAAGGGTGGCCGGCCAAGGCATGTGGGCCATAGGGCCACTTGTGCAACTTATGTGTGCTAATAAAAGATGACAATTAAGTCATCTTCCTCACATTTTATTTTCTAGAAAATTGAAGAAACATGGAGAATCTAGGCCATATTCGGCCATGAAGAAGAGAAAAGAAGATCAAAAATCTTCATCAAAAAAATTTATTCTTCTAGTTTTTCTACTAATTGGAAGGTGCTAAACAACATGGAATAATTGTTAGGGCAAGCCAAGCCTTTGTTCATGCAATTCTCAACTCAAGTCATGTTGGAGAACTAAGTGAGAAAGGTAAGTTTTAATCCTCTTTTATGTGCTATGAAGGGTTGTGCATGTTGTAGTAAGTGAAAATGGATGAAATTCATGGAAATATGGAAGTGGGTGTGTGGCCGTGTATGTGTATGGTGTGTAGGAATGAAGAATTAATTTTATTTAGCATGTTTTAGTTGTTGTAGCATGGGTTCCATAACGAAAATGATGGTTTAATGGTTTAAATGGAGGTTGGAATTGTTTGTAGGTCGTTGGAAGAAATAGTGTAATTTTTAATATAGTTTTGTATTATTGTGGTTGATGTTGTTAATGTGTGGAATGTTGGTGTAATTTATGAATTTGGAAGGAAGAAATGTATTGTTGTAGTTTTGATTGAATTTGGAAGACTTTAGGCTATGTAGTATATTGGTTGGGCCGTTTGAACACTTTGTGGATTGGTTGAGATGTTCGTGAATCTTGTTTGAATGGTTTTGTATTAGCACTTGAATGCGTGTGTATTGGTATTGGTTCGATTGTATATGGTTAGTTTGAACGAAAAATGAAATGTTGTCGAATTACGTAGAAAAAAGTTATTGATGTTGAAATGCACTTTGAATTGATTATTGATGTCGTAGCTTGGTTGTTGGTTTGGTTGTTGTTGAATTTGGCCGAGTTGAATTCTCGGGGTGTTGTATTTACAGGGGAAATGCTGCTGAAATTTCTGTAGAATTTAATGTTCGTTTGGAATTGAATGCCTAAATGCTTATGGTTAATGTTTGGTATATTGGCGTTATGTAGATCTTGGAGCGCCCGAGACTTGAGGCTTGACTTAGCTTGAGAGCGGACGAGGTATGTGAAGCTTAACCCTTCTTTCTTTTGGCATGTCCTAGCATTAATTAGGTTGGGATACGAGCCTCGGGGTGACTCCACTCTCGAGATCCGAGCTCATATACGCATTTTATTCGCTTCCAAGAATTTACTCTTTTGGTGTAGCCTAACTAAGGTTTTGATATTTTCAAATGATTGAATTTCAAAAGTCTTAGAAAGAATTTAGCTACAGAAAAAGTCCCGAACTTCAAACGCTCGTAACTTTTGCATACGAGCTCGGATCGCCCAAAACCTAATAGGTAACTCTTAAGACATAACATTCCCCCGACTCTCATAGTCGGGCTCGGATGGGGTTGGCACCCGTCCGTGGGGCCCGCGGCTTTTCTATGCTTATCCTTAATGACCTTCGGGAAAAACTTAACACACTATTTTTACTTTGACTTCCGCATATGGATTTCTTACTTAATTAATGAGTTATGATTATGATTTTATGCATATGGTTACTCACGACTCCGCTCGTGCTTATGGTTATTACCTCGTTCACCGGATCCCGGCCGGTTATGTATCGTGCGTACTATGTTATATTCGGTGTGATCTTTGTGTTACGGTGCACCGAGCTCCTCGCTGAGGGCGGGGTTCCGTTTGGTGTTATCTTGTGTTATTATGATGTGTTGTGATATGTGACGGGGATACGGAGATATGAAACCTTCTGGTGTGATGCTGTGGCGTGGCGCCAACGACAGGCGGGCGACCACCGTTCTAAGAGCCCTATGCATGATTTGTATTTTTATAAGTAAGCATTTTGATATTTTGAATATTGCATTTACTTTCCGTACTTCGGTTTTGCTTTATGATCCTATTTACTATATTTCATGCTTTGCATACTCGGTTACATATTCCGTGCGACCCCTTTCTTCGGGGCCGCGTTTCATGTGTCGCGCGGTACGAGATACTCATTTGGATGATCCACCGGTTAGGTTCTGTTCGGTGACTTGGAGCGCTCCCTTGTTCGAGCCCGCACTTTGATTCGGATACGGTTATTATGCATATGTATATGTATCCACGGGTACGGCGGGGCCCTGTCCCGTCATACGATTCTGTTATGACTCTTAGAGGTCTGTAGACATATATGTGTGGGTTATGGGTATTCACTGTTCAGTCGTGTCTGTGTAATCTGTGATTTGGACGTCCCCCTATACTATGATAGCCTTGTCGGCTTATTTGTGATATTATCTGTGGGATTATGATAACGATATGTATATCCGTACATTTGTGACAGCTCCGGGGCGACGTTTCACTATTCCGTATATATATTATCTGTGCATGGCATAAGTTATTCGTACACTATTTCTAGTTTGGGATACTGGGTAGGTACGGGTGCCCTGGTCGGGCACTAGTCGCGGCCTACGGGGTTGGGTCGTGACAAAAGTGGTATCGCAGCGATTTGTCCTCGGAATGTCTACGTACCGTGTCCGGGCAGTCCCGTTTATGGTGTGAAGCCGGCCACACTTATAAACGTGGAGGCCGCGGGCATTTAGGAATCGTTGACCTTGTTTCGTCTTAGATCATGCGATAGAGCCAAGTCATAGGAAATGAGATTCCTCGCACTAACCCTTGATTTCCGTAGAAGAGTGACATTGACAGAAGGAAGCGAACGACGATACTGAAGGTTACAAAGCACGCAGGTAAGTAACGGCACGAGAGGTAGATGTCGAATAAGGTATCGAAACGTAAAGTCAAAAATTTTAGAAGGGAAAAATAAACGAGAAAAGCGCAACAAAAGTGTGCATTCAAGATGGATATACGAGGTAAATTCACCATTTTCATGCTATTGTCGATACTAGAGCCCTGTGTGGCTGTGATATGATGTGTATATATGTAAATATGTTGGCCCTGTGAGGCATTGTTGGTATTTCCCCGCGTGTGTTTTGCAATAGTAAGAAATATAGAGAAACTTTGCCGAAATTTTTCCCAGGAATAAAACGAGAATGAAGTAGGATTTGTAATATGCCGTGAAAGGTCGTGTTAATAGTAAAGACGAATTTGACTAAGTTGCAAGTACGGTGGACCTTGAAAAAAAAAATAAGTTAACTACGGAATTGGCGGTAATGGTAATTAGGAAGTTGATATGATAAAAAGAATTTAGAAAAGGGTTTGTGACATTAAGAGATGAGTCAAAAAAATGTGACGGATATGCACGTACTGACAGAACAGCTTGTAAGATATTAAAAGTAAGATTGACCAGAAAGGGCAAAAGTTAAAAAGTGTGACACTATAAGATTGATTGCGAACAGGATATTGCGTGAATATAATAGGGATCATTATGAAAATGCGTACAGTTTGGCGAGGAAGCGACTAAAGAATACGATGAGATTTGTGTAACTAAAGTATGAAAGTGAGCTAGTGATAAAAAAAAAAGGGAGAGAGAGAAAAGGAGGAAGAATTTAGGAAATTTTCTTCGGGAAAATACGAGAATAGAGACTACGAGATAACGGAAACGGTAGTAAGCACAAAGGGAGAAGGGGTTAATTGGAAGAAAGAGACGAAAAGAAAAGCGGGCAGGATAGTGGTGCAGTAATAAATGACGACATATGTAGCCGTGAACACGAGTAATGTCAGTGACGGAATGGTGAAAGACCAGATTATAGAGACACGAATAATGAAGTAGAGGAAGTGCTAGGAAACGATTGGCATGATAAGAACATAAGAGCGGATAGGGGTGGACAGAATGTGATTTGTAAATAGGAAAGGGATTATGTAGGAGAAAAAAAAAATTCGAAAACGTAGTGGTGTTATAAGCCCCTCGTGCGCCAAAAAGGGATGGACATAGATTGGGGAAATATGGTAAGGAAACCCTAAGGGAAGCACCCAAACTAGGTATAAGTAGATGAGTACGAATATGGAACGCAAGGAGAATACATGGTCATGATTTTAAAGGGGAGTACGACGACCGGACGATATGACAAGACCATTGTTGAGACGGGTTTGGTATGTTCGAGTATGTTGGAAGCTTATGTTGGGTACCCCGTAAGGATAGAAAGGCATAAAGCACGTAGGGATACCGTGTGCGAGATGACTTCACCTAGGGAACAATGGGATCTTTAAGCGACGAGAGACGATAGGCTTAAGGAACCGATGATGTAATATAATTTCATCAAAAGAAGCGGATGGCACTTCTTGAAATAGAAATATTATTCCAAGAGAACTTTGGACACTCATCGTTGCAAAATAAATGCTACCTAACTGAGAATTTGGAATAACTACGAGTATTATGTAATGATTGGGTCGAAGTAAGAGACCCTTTTTTAATCCGGCGGGAGATGTGTTATGGGGGCGTTTCGAAATCTGCCCAGACTTCAACTTACTCCAAATTATGTGCTGAAGGTCATGTGGCGAGGTTGACGCGATCATATTAACGGTAGAGCATCGAATTTCATCAGAGTTCCAAAGTTAAGCGTGCTGGAGTGGGAGCAATTTTAGGATGGGTGACCCCCCCTGGGAAGTTTTCTGGAAGTCCTACAAATCCAGTCGTAAGAAGCAGATAAAAAGTTAGGTCAATCAAAGGAACCATTAGAGTCTGCAGAACGGGCAGAAACCTTAAGAGGTCGTGCGGAACGAGGCAGACTGAACCAGTGAAAAAGAAGGAAGGTGCAGTACAGCTTTAGAAACAGAGTAAGCTGAATAGTGTTGGAAATATTTTGTGAATAAGGTGATAGTGATTATGCATACATATGAATATGATATCCCTTATATGGCTATGTTGAATTCTAGCAATCGATGTGAGACATATTGGAAAGCATTAATCAGACAGGGTAAGGAAGTTCAAGTGATAATTGGGAAAAATCACTACGAACGGAGCTTGGGAAGTTCCAAGAAAAGGGTAACTGGGAAAGAGAGAAAATAAGTAGACGATAGGTATGGTGACCAAAATGTCGGAAAAAGCGAAAGAGTAAAGCACGACGCGAGTTGGGAAAAAAAATGTGAGAAACATAGGGTGTGGTGGTATGGCACCAAAGAGTAGTGTGTAGAATTGCAGGATAGACTCGATAAGTGGAACGAAAGAAAAATGACCAAAACGAAAAATGAGAAGTAAAGGAAAGAAAAACTAGGCCGTGCAACGGTGCTAAGAAATTTCCAACTCACGAAGAATAAGTACCGAGGGCAAAAAGAAGAAGAAGAAGAAGAAGAACTATTGGTGCGTTAGGGCCTCCCAAAAAAGGGGGGGGGGAGAGAACATGTTGGATTTGAAAGAGATTATGGTGTCCTCACGGCCCTGAAAGACAAATTTATTAGCCTGAAGCTAGAGTTCGAAATGATTGCCAGTATAAGGAAATCGGAAACACACATACTTATGTTATAAGAAAATCGTCAAAGAGTAAGAATTTTCGCAGCCCTAAGCATTTGAGTTGTGCCATAAAATTTGGGGGCATAAAGGTTAAAGGAATAGTTGTGACAAGAGTCCAAGAACTTAGTTTAAACTCGAATTACGAGCTGCCATTAGTATAGCGGTATTGTGAAGGATGGCAAAGGGTGCAGGACCATTTTGTATAGACGCAACCAAAGAGACTCACTAGCGACAAAAATCATGTTAAGCAAGTGATTGGAATGTGAAAGAAAATGGTGACAAGCACATAAGGACTAACGACGCCGACCACTGAACCGCCAGGAGCCAGTACAATAGCATATCCGAGACCATTTATTCGGTTGAAGGCCATGCGCAATTATGTGAGGAGACTTCATAATACTCTCACATCTAAGACCTCAGACATAAGAGCTCAGTTTACAGTTAACTCCCGAAGCTCGCTCCAGAAGGGATAAAATCATAAGTGAGTCTCGATGCTGTATGTCACCCTCAGAGTGACGGACAGATCGAGCGCATTATTTAAACGCAAAGGAATATGTCACTAGTCTGCGTTATTGATTTCAGACATAGCTAAGACGATTTTATACCACTTGTTGAGTTCGCTTGTAAAAATAGCTAGCACTCGAGCGTCCAGGTAACCGCGTGAGGGTTTGTACGGCGAAGGAAGGGCATACTGAGCAGTCACAAATTGGCCGACTCGATGTGTGAAACTAGATCAATGGAGATAGAGATAGCTCGGTAAGTAGTTGACAAGTGAAACCCATTCGAAAGCGGTCATCAACGGACGCGTACGAGCAATGTCCGGAGGCAAGTAACAACATATGGAAGTACAAAGTCGTATGCAGATACTCGACGTCAACACCTAGAGTTCCGTGTCGACGATTGGGTATATATATAAATCTTTTTGGAAGTGTCACCCTATGGGGGTGTTGTGAGATTTGGAAAAAAGGAAGAGCTCATATCATAAGGTATGTTGGATCTTATCAGATATATCATTTGTATAAGTAGGCAAGATTGCCTATGGGTTAGACCTACCACCCAAATTAGAGGCGCGCGTCCAGTAGCCCCACATACCAATGTTTCTTTCGGAGCAAGAGTACGTAGATGACCCCTCCGCAGTATCTACTAGAGATGATATCCAAGGTTTACGTAAAAATCATTTTACGGAAACAACCCACGATTATACTGGATTAGCAAGTGAGGATGTTATGTATTAAGGATGTGGCTTCCGTTAAGATATGGTGACGGAACAATAATAAGGAACGGATGAAAAATGCATATCCCTATGTACTTCCTATATCTTCTAGTCGTTGGAACTCTTTAACGGGTTATATTGAATGGGTAATGAACAAACATCGTTTTCATGTGATATAATACAGCCTATGAAATAATTTCACACATTCAATACCTTCATTCCCCAAAGTGCCTATAAGACCCTATACGACTAGTTTAACATTCGAGGACGAATGTTCTAAAGGGGGGAGGATGTTATATCCCGCATTTTTGTACATTAGTATATTCCGAGCTAACCGTGAAAAGTTAAGGGCAAGACTAGTCCTTTTATTTCAAGATGCGAGGGTGGCGAGATTTTTTACCTTCGATTTTATTTTAAGGCATAAGTTGCTTTATTCCATGCTATTTTGTTGGAATGGAATATTAAGGAAAATTTGGGGTTAAAAGTGAATTATGAAAAGTTGGTAATTTTCATGAAATGGCCAAGTTTGGCCATGTGGCTTGGTGTGGGACCCACCCTTGGTTGGCCAAATTTGACTAGTCAAGCTATGGAGTGTGCATGTGACCATTTTACAATTTTTAGGGACTAGAAGTGACAAAAAAGTTCTTGAGGGGGCCAAAGGGTGGCCGGCCAAGGCATGGGGCCATAGGGCCACTTGTGCAACTTATGTGTGCTAATAAAAGATGACAATTAAGTCATCTTCTTCGCATTTTATTTTCTAGAAAATTGAAGAAACATGGAGAAAGAAATCTAGGCCATATTCGGCCATGAAGGAGAGAAAAAGAAGATCAAAAATCTTCATCAAAAAAATTTATTCTTCTAGTTTTTCTACTAATTAGAAGGTTCTAAACAACATGGAATAATTGTTAGGGCAAGCCAAGCCTTTGTTCATGCAATTCTCAACTCAAGTCATGTTGGAGAACTAAGTGAGGAAGGTAAGTTTTAATCCTCTTTTTATGTGTTATGAAGGGGTTGTGCATGTTGTACTAAGTGAAAATGGATGAAATTCATGGAAATATGGAAGTGGGTGTGTGGCCGTGTATGTGTATGGTGTGTAGGAATGAAGAATTAATTTTATTTAGCATGTTTTAGTTGTTGTTGCATGGGTTCCATAATGAAAAATGATGGTTTAATGGTTTAAATGGAGGTTGGAATTGTTTGTAGGTCGTTGGAAGAAATAGTGTAATTTTTAATATAGTTTTTGTATTATTGTGGTTGATGTTGTTAATGTGTGGAATGTTGGTGTAATTTATGAATTTGGAAGGAAGAAATGTATTGTTGTAGTTTTGATTGAATTTGGAAGACTTTGGGCTATGTAGTATATTGGGGAACATAGAATAAGATCGTGAGGCTCGTTTTGTCATGGAATTCATAAACTGGCACTTTTGAACATAAATCGTTCTCATAAAAACCCTAAGCTCATGGCTTGGGACCTTTAGCTACAATCTTCATCATTTCTAGAATCATCATGGAAACATCCTTAAATTCAACGTTGGCATTTTCTTCATAAAACATGCTTATCATCATACACGCAAAAGGCTCAAGATCAACCGTACTCTATCGTGGTGACGTAAGGTCGTGAACCCCCGATCTCATTAAGGACAATTATAATCAATCCGCCACACCTCGAAGGGACTAGTGTATGAGGCGAGCGTAAGCAAGGAACATCATCATAAACTTATAATGCATCATTTATCTCATTTAGCTCTATATAATCTTAAACTCTTGACCTTGTGGAATATGGGGATTTCATGGAAGAGGAAAGATGTCGTTTCACAAGACCCGTAAGATTCATGCCATAGAAAGAAGGGTTTAGCCTCACATACCTTTGTCGCTTAGCTAGGCTATAGCTCACTTGCTCTTCTTCAATATCGCGTCGTTACCTTCATGAGAGTTCATGCCATCGTTAGTTAAGAACTTATAAGAACGGACTTCTATTTCTAAGGAAAATTGGACAGCATTTCCTTTGTTTCTACTACGTTTCCCATATTCTATTTCAGCTCCCAAACATTCACAATAATAATCACAATCTAGGAACCAACAATCTTCATTTATACACATAGCAAAATCCACCAATTTCCTCCAATTTCTCCACCTTTAGTGGTTTTAGCTTATCATCACATTTTCTCATATATCACACTTATTCCATGGTCTAAACGTTATTTATAAATTATTCATGATCACAACATACCAACATTCATTCACATGATTCGCATTTCATAATTTCACTTCAATTTTCCATAATTATGACTAAAAGTCCATCGTCGTATCCTCTCACATCCAATGCTTATTTCATACTCTAAATATCATTTACAATGCATTCATAACATCAACATATCCATTTTTCACGATTCAAACCAACCACTATTTAAAAAATGACATTATTCATCCATTTGATGACCCATTTGCCATACACTTTTACAATCCATGAGTCTTAACTTAATAATACTTCAAATAGTATGCAAAGGTCATGAAACTTACCTTGGATAGTGATGGAACAAGCCTTGATTGAGAATACTCCTTTAAAACCCAAACCCTACTTCACCTCCTTTGGGATTCTTTGAGAAAGATGACTTCTACTTGAGTCTCATATGCTTTGCTCCATGAATTTTAGGTTGTTGATCATCATGAATGTTAGAGTATTCTCTAGAGGGTTCTTGAAGTGAAGAGTGGAAATGAAATGAATTAGAATGAAAGAGGTCCCTTATATAAAAAAAAGAAAAGCTGGCCGAGACCATTATACGGATCCACATATGGTCCGTACTATTTATACGGACCGTAGATGTGGCCGTAGATCCTGTCCCGCAGCTACCGGCCTCTTTGGTCGATTATACGGTCCCATCTACGACCGTAAGATAAATTATACGGTCCGTAGGTTGGGCCGTATAATGTCCGTGGGTTCCGTTTCCGTCCTCGTCGACTCGTTTGATCTCCGATCCTTATGGAACCTTCTTAGCACTTGTTTAATACTTCAATATCAATCTTAGGGACACTATAACGTGTCTCCATACCACCACTACGCCATCAAGTAATCGTTACTCATTATTCTCACCCGATACACAACATATGGTTTGCTCTTCCTTACTAACTTTCGTTCTTTACCCCGGATATCTTTGAAACTCTTAATTAGGGCCACTTACATCCTTTCGCTCGATCAACATTGCATACGTTATGACCTTCTCTCGCCTACTCACCGTACATGCACGGAAAATTTCCAAGGCGTAACATTCTTCCCCCCTTTTGGAACATTCGTCCTCGAATGTTAAAATACTCGAGAATTCTAGAAAAATTTCGCCAGAGTTTCCCTTGTAATCTGGCACTACCAACCTGTCACCACAACTCACAATACCACTATCAACCAGGGCTATAACACAGTACCAACATATCTGTCACGACCCAACCCCGTAGGCCATGACTAGTGCCCGAGCTGGACACTCGTATACACATGTTATCTATAGTCATACGCTACTAGCATGAACGAGCTGATATAAGTATAAGGGCAGAACATATGCAAGTCGAAGCTACCTATCTCCTGAAGAGTTACGACTATAACAAATATTATCGCGCAAAGCCGGCAAGGTTGTCATATATATATATAGGAACGTCCCAATCCAAAACACACGCCGAGGAGACTACCTTCATACACAGCTGCCATGATAACATATTTGGGACGCAAGCCGACAAGGCT
>NW_026715398.1:0-20704 GCF_029784015.1 Lycium ferocissimum | reverse complement strand
CTTGAATATTCCAAAGGATGAACATGTATATATACATGTCATCTCTTCTAATTAAATGTCACATGACTTTCATGTGACATGGGCTTGGGCCAACATCATGGCCGGCCACCCTTCTCTTGGGCCTAAATTTTCTATTTTTTTTAGCCCAATTCTTCATGAATCATATTTTGCAATTCCCGAAACAAATTTTCAAAATTCTAATTTTGCCCTTAGGCCTTCTCCAGTGTTTCCACACTCAAACTTCCATAACCAACATACACATACTAAGAAAAATCCAAACTTGACCTCATTCCTTGCAAGTCAAGGTTACTTCCAAATTTTCGAATACGCGAAAATGCCGGATATAACAGATTTTATGATGACAACGAGGATGCCAGATATGAGAAAATGGCTAGAAATATGTCAAGGATATGTTCTTACCATGGATACGACGATATGAAATGTTAAGCTATTTTTGGATAATGACTATTTTAAAGGTTTCAAAGTATATGAAATGATATGTTATGACCCTGTTTTACGCTTTCCCGTGATGTTATCCTTGATTGATAGTCTCGCCTTATAATTGTTCCTTCAAGGTGAGACAAAGCGCCCATGATTATTCCATAAAGTAATCGGAGGTTACCGACCTTACGTCACTCCGACAGATACACGGCTCTTTTTGAGCTCTCCTGCATGCTTATATGATATATGTATATGACATATGTATATGTATATGGGGAAAGTTGGGAAAGAGGGAAGGCGCTATAGACGCATAGCCACACCGATCGGTTGGAGTGTAATATATGATACCATCCCGGACGCGGGATGCCGGACGCGGGATATGTGGGTAAATGGATCGGGCCGAACGTTCCTCGGCATTATATATGTATATGGATCGGGGCACGTTCCGCAGCATTATATTATATTATATTATATTATATTATATTATATTATATTATATTATATTATATTATATTATATTATATTATATTATATTATATTATATTATATTATATTATATTATATTATATTATATTATATTATATTATATTATATTATATATGTATATGGATCGGGCTGCACGTTCCGCAGCGATATGATATACGGACCGGGCTGCACGTTCCGCAGCACTAAGCATGCATGGTATTCGCCAAAAAGGACACTCATATGTACAGGTTGCTCTCCTGTATCATGATATGCTCTATATTTTTTTATGTCATTAATTATGTTATGTAGCTCTCGTATAATATTATACATGCCTTACATACTCGACATTGCTCGTACCGACGCCCCTTTTCGTGGGCGCCGCGTTTCATGCCGCGTGTGCACACTCGACAAGTAAGAGCTATTGCCGAAGGCGTTCCAGTGAGTTGGTAGACTCCATTTGTACAGGCCTTTGCCGAGTCGATTATATGTGCTTGTACTTTGCTCAAAGTTAGAGACTTTGCGAGACGAGTCGTGAGTCCGAGTGTCGGTTTTGAGAGTGGGTCCATTAGCTAATATATATTTTATTACGCGTTATGTTACAGAGTCCTTACACTTACAGACTGTGTTTAAATTGAGAAACGACAAAAAGAAATTTTGAAAATTTTACTATGTATTTTACCTGTATTTGATTTAAGCATCCAAAGAGAATATGTGAGTAATAAGAGTCAGCGGGTTCGCTCGGCTCCGAATATGGGGTCGGGTGCCCATCACACCCTAGTAAGATCGGGGTGTGACACCTCCAAGGGTGGAACCAGCTACTGCGGCCGAGGAAAGAACAACGGGCACATAGCTCTGATTTCTCCTCCTGCTCCTTCTTTGAGACAGGAGAACCTCGATGATATGCTTGCCGATACTTCTCCTACTACGAGGGAATCTTCAGGGTTTGGTCATCTCTGTATTCCTCGAGTAACGAGGGTTGCCAACCAGTCTACTGAGTTAGGTTGGAGATCAAAACTTATTGATATTTTCCCAGACCCGAGTGTAGAACCAAAGAGGATGAGGTCGATCGTAGTCATCGTCCCCGCGGACTGTAGTTTTTTATCTCTCCCGTGGGGGTTACTAGTTATCTAAGACCTTTTGTTTCAGATTCAGACAAGGAGAAAATTGAAGTACTCCCGTGGCAGTGTCTTATAAACGAGGGCATGCATGCCAGTAATCGGGTAAATATTCCTATGTATCTTTAAAGCATCCGACGTATAATTCTTTGTTTTCGTTGGTTGATCTTTTATCTTCATTCTTGCCCTTTTTTAGAGTATCGTGCTTGTGAATGAAGGCTTTGTCCAAGCCCAAAGACTTGGTGGATGACTTGAAGGCCCAACTAGATGCTCAAAGTCGAGAAACCGAGAAGTTCAAACTTCTCTTACCAGAAAAAGAGGATGAGCTGAGCCAGGCCACCGCTCCCCCGAATCTTCAATGCAAGCTTAAAGCAGCAAAAAGGGAGAACCTTCATTTAAAGACTGAGCTCGATGATGCAGTAAAAAAGAACAAGCTTCTGGATGGGGATAACAAAAACTTCAGCCAAGAGAATGCTGATTTTGTCACCAAACTTGGTGAGTTTGAAGCTACTATCGCCCAACTAAGGGAAGGTCTTGATTCTGTCAAGGTCGATGCTTAAAAAAGAGAAGAGAAGATTCGGCAGCTCGAGGCTGAGAGAGCCGGTAAAAAGGAGAAGTTGAGGGTATTTGAAGAAAAGGCCAAGAGACGTGCCCGGATCAGTGATGAGCTTAACGGTCAGCTCGAGGAGGCCATTCTAGCCAATAATACTCTTCAGACTGAACTGGCATCTGTCAATGAGGTTCAGATCACTCTTATTGACATGAAGTCCGAGCTAGAGGAGAGAGACGAAGAACGCTCAAGTTGATCTGGTGGAAGCTTGTAAAGATGTAGAGGCCACCGAGGCTCATTCTACCCTTATAGTTGAACACGAGCGGTGGAAATCCCGGAGGGTTACACTCAAGAAAGTTGAACGAGGTATGGAAGATATCTCGGCTTGCATACTCTATGCGAGGATGATCAAGGATAAGGCTAAGAAAGCTCATGAGGATAGCTCTGAAGATGATTTTGAAGAGACCGTTTCTTAGAACTCGGGTTCATCTCATACCGAGTAAAATAGGGCCTGTACGAGCCTTTTTTATTTTTTATTTTTGACTTGGCCCTAAAAATTTTATCCGAATTAAGCTAATCTTAACTCATCGATTATGGGCTTCATTTTGTTCGGTTTACCTCTTGATTGAAGACTTATAAATGGCTTGCGCGCGGGGCCTTTTTATGCTTTGTGAATTTGGACGTCTCTGAATAACCTCGGGCATTTAAGTGGAGGTCTTTAATTAGTTGACCTTCTTTCGACTGTTTGTTTTTAGTGGGTTAGGTTCAGGTACCATAACCTTTGTGCCTTGTTAATTTTAAGATGGCAGTCCCAAGTCGAGGGTTATATTTAATCAAAAGAACGAATTTAGGACATACTTTTTGGAAGTATTTATCTTCATATTTCAAATGCTTATCTCATACAAAACTACGGATTTCACCTGATCCTTTATGCTCTTTACGGTAGCAACACTACCCGGGCATGATTCGTTCGATCGTTTGGCCTTTACATTGAAACCTAATACAAAAAGGTTCGAGTTAGAAAAAAAAATTGTTCGGATCTTGACTTCGTTTCTTGTTTTGCTTCGGTGAGCTCTTCTTCGGTCTTGGTGGGGATATAGTCCCCTAGTATTTGTTCGAGAATTATGAATGGGGAAACACTATCCAGTCCCCGGTGTTTATCTGGCCTCGGACTTACGGGCTCTTAGCCTCATTTTCATAGGGTAACACGCTGTACTTGTTGCCTCGTTAAAAACCATACCGGAAAACCCACTTGGGGATAAAATCGGGCATAGGAAAAGAGTGCAACACGTGTTTCCAGACCTAGTTTTAATACCTTCAGAATTTATCTCGATATGACTTCTCAGGAATAGTATTTCTTCAAATGCACCACGTTCTAGTTGTTGTGTAGTCGTTAACCATCTACGGTTTCCAACTGATACGACCCTTTGCCCGTTATTGCGGTTACCTTATACGATCCTTCCTAGTTCGGGCCCAATTTTTCATCATCAGGTTCTTGGTGTGCAAGGTAATTTTTCAGAGTACTAAGTCCCCAACTTGAAAATGTCGAAGGTTTGCCCTTCGGTTGTAGTACCTCTCCATTCGCTGCTTTTGAGCTGCTAAATAAACCATCGCATTTTTGTGTAGTTCGTCTATTAAGTCAAGTTTTACGGCCATAGCCTCTTCGTTTGACCTGTTGGTAGCGTACTGGAACCTTAGACTCAGTTCACCAACTTCCACAGGGATTAGAGCCTTAACCTCGTAGACTAATGAAAATGGCGTTTCTCCCGTGCTTGACTTTGACGTCGTTCTGTAGGCCCATAATACATTCGATAGAACTTCTTTCCATTTGTGCTTTGACGTGTCTAACTGTTTCCTTAGATTTTGAATTATGGTTTTGTTCATGGATTCCGCCTGTCCGTTTGCACTCGGGTGATACGGAGTTGGCATAATCTTTTTGATCTTCAACCCTTCGAGGAAGTTATTAACTTTATTGCCAATGAACTGAGGACCGTTATCACAAGTTATCTCAGTCGGGATGCCGAACCGACAAATGATATGCTCCCATCTAACTTTCTCAAAAGCCCACGCTTCAACTCATTTTGAAAAGTAATCTGCCATGCACAAAACAAAACGAGCCTTACCTGGAGCCCATGGCAGAGGACTGATGATATCCATTCCCCACTTTATAAATGGCCAAGGGGACAAGACCAGATGCAGTAACTCTCCCGACTGGTGAATCATCGGCACATGCTTTACGCACCCATCACATTCTTGACAAAGCTTTTCACGTCCTCCTCCATTCGGTTCCAATAATACCCTGCTCTGATGATCTTCCAAACCAAGGCTTCAGCACTGGAGTGGTTACCGCAGGTTCCTTCGTGGACTTCTCTCATCACATAGTCCATTTCAGTTGGTCCTAAGCATTTAGCCAGAGGTCCGAAAAAAGACCGGCGATATAGCTGATCGTCTACCAAACAGAATCGGGTTGCTTTGGAAGTTTTCCATCGCGCAAGTAGTCGATGTATTTGTTGTGTCAATCCCATGTCAGACCCATTGCATTTATCTCAGCATGACCATTTTCCACTACCGAGTTCATCAATTGGACGACTGTGCCAGAATTGAACTCTTCCGCTTCAACCGAGGAGCTTAAGTTGGCCAATACATCCGCCTCGTTGTTCTGCTCCCTTGGTACGTGTTGTATAGTCCACTCTTTAAGCCTATGCAATATTACTTGAGTTTTTCTAAGTATATTAGCATTTGTTCATCCTTGACCTCGAAGAAGCCATTGACTTGGTTCACGACCAAGAGAGAGTAACATTTTGCTTCGATTACTTCGGCCCCCAAACTCTGAGCTAATTCTAAACCTGCAATAATAGCCTCATACTCGGCCTCATTGTTAGTCAACTTCATAGTTCTGATTGATTGTCTAATGACATCGCCAGCGAGGGTCTTAAGAACTATGCCCAACCGGTACCTTTTAGGTTTGATGCCCCGTATGTAAGTAGGGACCAGATACCGGAATCCTTTCTTGAGGTTAACAAAAGCACTTTCTCTACCTCGAAAATCATGACGGGGGTAAAATCTGCTACAAAATCAGCTAAGATTTGAGATTTAATAGTCGTTCTAGGCTTATACTCGATATCATAACCGCTAATCTCTACGGCCTATTTGATCAACCTACATGATAGCTCCGGTTTATGCATGACATTTTTTAACGGGTAAGTAGTTACTACACATATGGGCTGGCACTGAAAGTAAGTTTTTAGCTTTCTCAAAGAACTTACCAATGCCAAAGCTAACTTTTCGAGATGCGGATAACGGGTCTCTGCATCTCCTAATGTCCTACTCACATAATAGATTGGAAATTGCGTACCTACTTCCTCTCGGACCAGTACTTCGCTTACTGCCACCTCAGATACTGCTAAGTATAGAGATAGATATTCATCTGCCTTCGGTGTGTGTAACAAGGGCGGGCTGGATAAGTACCGTTTCAGTTCTTGCAAGGCCTTTTGGCATTCCAGTGTCCAAACGCAGTCATTCTTCTTTCTTAGTAGGGAGAAGAAACGGTGACTTTTATCTGATAATCTCGAGATGAACTGGCTCAGTGCTGCTATCCTTCCAGTCAGTCTTTGTACTGCTTTGACATTTTTTACCAGTTGATGTCATCAATGGCTTTGATTTTGTCCGGGTTAATTTCAATCCCCCGGTTTGATACCATAAAGCCCAAAAATTTGCCGAATCGGACCCCAAAGGCACACTTCTCCGGGTTCAGCTTCATGTTGAATTTGCGAAGTACATCGAAGCTATCCTACAAATGTTTTAAATGGTCCTCTATTTCAAGGGACTTTACTAACATGTCATCAACTTAAACTTCCATTGTTTACCTATCTGTTCTTTGAACATTCGGTTAACTAGGCGTTGGTAAGTTGCTCCGGTATTTTTTAAGCCGAATGGCACGACATTGTAACAATAAGTCTTATATCGGGTAATAAAAGAAGTTTTCTCTTGATCTTCCGGGTTCATTCGAATCTGGTTGTACCCGAAGTAAGCATCGAGGAAACTTAACATCTCATGCCCGGCCATCGTATCAATCTTTCGATCGATGTGAGGCATAGGGAATGAATCCTTCGGGCAGTCTTTGTTTAGATCTTTATAATCAACGTACATTCTAAATTTGTTACCTTTCTTCGGCACCACAACGACGTTAGCTAGCCAGTCCGGGTATTTTACCTCCTAGACAGAACCAATTTTCAAAAGCTTCGTTACCTTTTCTTTGACGAAGGCATGTTTGGACTCGACCATCGGCCTTCTTTTCTACTTAACCGAAACAAATTTTCTATTGAGGCTGAGCTTATGTGTTGGTTCTTCTGGTGGTACACCTGTCATGTCTATATAGTACCATGCAAAACAATCGGCATTATTTTGAAGAAATATAATTAACTTGTTCCTGAGCACTGAGGTTAACCCGGTGCCCAGGTATACCTTCCTATCCTATAAATGCACAAACAAGATGATCTGTTCCAGCTCTTCCAAGGTAGATTTGGTTGCATCCGAATCATCCGGCGGTATGAACAATCTTCACACACCCAAATCATCCTCTTCGCAATTCGGGCTCGTATCCTTCTGTTCGTCAGTCGAGCCCTTATTCTTTAATTTCTATTTGGTGACCTCACCTTCGATTACCTCACCGACATTTTGAACCGGTTTCTTCAAAACAAGAGGGGTATACTCGACCGCGAACATTTCCCTTGTCGCGGGTTGTTCACCACGGACAGTATTTATCCCCTCCGGAGTTGGGAACTTCAACATCTGATGGATTATCAATGGCATCGCTCGCATGCTATGAATTCACGGTCTACCGATTAAAGCATTATACCTTATCTCCCCGTCGATGACATAAAACACAGTCTACTGCATGGTCTCGTCGATGTTGACCAGCAAAGCAATTTCTCCCTTTGTAGTCTCGCTTGCCATATTGAATCCGTTGAGTATACGAGCTACCAGAATGTTTTGATCTAGCAACTTCAGTTGTTCTACCACTCTCCATTGGATAATGTTGGTCGAACTACCTGGGTCAATCAGAATACGTTTAACTTGAGATTTAAAGATAACAATAGAGATTACTAACGCATCATTGTGCGGTTGCATGAAGCCCTCTGCGTCCTCATCGTTGAAGGAAATTATCCCTTCGGGCATGTAATCCCTGGTTCGTTTTTCTCGTGTAACCGAAAACTTTGTTCTCTTCATCATCGTCCCTCGAGATGTATCTGTTCCTCCGATTATCATATTGATCACATGTTGTGGTTCCTCGGGCTTGGCCTTTTTGTGATTTTCCCTTCCTTTATAGTGGCTTTTGGCTCGATCATTCAGGAACTCTCGAAGGTGACCATTTTTCAACAACCGAGCCAGCACTTCCCTTAATTGGCGACAGTCCTCGGTTCTATGACCGTGAGTCTCATGATACTGACACAGCACGCTTGGATCCCTTTGAGCTAGATCGGACCTCAACGGTCTTGGCCGCCTAGCTTTTATGATACGCCCCATGGCCGAGACAAGGTCTGATGTATTGATGTTGAAGTTGTACTCTGATAACCTCGGTATGTCTCCATTACTGGCCGAATTACAGGCTTCGCTTCTAAATAACAAACCTCGGTTGTTTGAACCATGATCACCTCGCTTATCACCTCTACTCGAGAAATGGTTGGGGCCGCTTCTCTCTTTTTCTGACCTAAAGCTGGATTTCATCGGTTGAGAGTATGGTCGATATCTATCCCTCGATGGCCTTGACTCCGGTTCATAGTTCCTCCTCGACCTTTCAAAGTTCTTACTTCCATTCTTGGACCCGGGGGAAGTTCGAGCTGATCATCATTTACCCGAATCTTGGACTCGTATCTGTTATGCACATCGGCCCAAGTTACTGCCTCGCACTCCAACAAGTTCTCTTTTAATTTAAACGAGACAGTTAAGCTTCGGGGGTTGAGTCCTTTTGTGAAAGCTTGGGCCACCCACTCTTCCGGGATCAGGGGAAGTTCTATTCGTTCTCTTTGGAACTGGTTCACGAATTCTCATAGCAGCTCATTATCCCTTTGAGTGATTCTAAAAGTATCCGCCTTTCTAGCCTGTACCTTCTTGGCCCCGGCATGGGCCTTGATAAACGCAACAACAAGCATCTCGAAGGAAGTGTGGAATACTCAGGCAGATGGTCGTACCAAGTCAATGCCCCTTTGGACAATGTTTCACAAAACTTTTTTAGTAATACCGACTCTATTTCATCCTCCTCCACATTGTTTCCTTTTATGGGACAAGTGTACGAGGTCACGTGCTCCGGCGGGTCGTGGTCCCATCATACTCTGGAATATCCGGCATCTTGAACCTCTTCGGGATCAACTTTGGGGCCTCACTAGGAGGGAAAGGCCTTTGGATGTATCTCTTGAAATTCGATCCCTTCAAGATCGGGGGTGCTTCCGGGATCTGATCCACCCGAGAGTTATATATTTCCACTCTTTTCTCCGTTGAATCAATCTATTTTGCCAAAGTCTCGAGCATCTTCAAAACCTCGATAAATGAACCGGCTCCAGATCCGTGCTTCCTCCGGCTTGGTTCGGTAACCCCTTTTGTCTTTGCCGAAGCTACTTTGTTGTCTTTGTTCTGAAGCTGAGCTATGGCAACCCCTTGTTGGCGGTCCCTTATTCTTGCAACATTTCAAATATTAAACGTAAGTTAATCTCATCCGGTATATTCGGTGCTTTCCAACCTTCTCATCCGGTATATTCGGTGCTTTCCAACATTGAGCCTGAGACAAAGTAATTGAGTTATGAGTATTCAAAGGATCTATGACCGGAAGGGCGGCATTCTCCTTGTCACGACCCAACTAGGGGCCACGCCGGGTATTCGGAGTTAACTACCGAGCACCACTCATTTTAATACTCATCATACTTATCCTGCATTCATTTTGTTAATCTCTTACTCCCAATCATAGGAGAAACCATCGTTACTTACAAGCATATCTACATTTATATACATAGGCCCTTCGGCTAACAAAATGATATACAAGAAGATGTTGTGATCATCACGCCATTAACCACCCACACATACGCATCTACGAGCCTCTACTAGAGTACTAGACATAAGGACGGGACAGGGCCCCGTCGTGCCCAAATATGTACACAAAATAATATATATCCAAAATAGGCACGGTGTAATCTCATTTTCATATACTTATCATGAATCATGCATAAAGGCTCGAAGACAACTATAACTCTATCGGGGTGACGCAAGGTCGTGAATGTTATATCCCGTATTTCGTACGTCGGGATAATTCGAGCCAACCTTGGTAAGTTAAGGACAAGACTAACCCGAGATATGAAGTAGAGACTTTTGTTTGCTTTAAAAGCATAAGTTTTGTATGATTTTATTGGCATGGAAATGTTAAGGAAACATTTGGGGTCAAATTCCATTGTTGGAAAGAATTCTATTTTTGGAAAGTGCATTATTAGGTGAAAAAAAAAAAGAACAAGAGACCATGTGGCCGGCCACCTTGGTGTGGGACATGGCCACATGGATGGTTAATACTTGGTTTATAAAAGATGACTTAGTCATCTTATGTTCCATTCAACACTTAAGAGAAATCAAGAAAAATCAAGAAGCTTTGAGAGAAGAAGAAAGAAGGGCCATTCGGCCAAGCATAGGCAAAATCAAGACCAAGATTTGGCCATCAAAAAAATTAATTCTTCAAGCACACCTACTAATTGAAGGGTGCTTAGTAACGTGGAGTTGTTGTTTCAAGCAATAGTCTACTTGTTTTCCTCATTCACCACCTTAGGCAAATTGCAAAGTTGAGGAAGAAAGGTGAGTTTTAATCTAGTTTTTATGTGTTATGGATAGTTCATGTGTGTTGTAGTGTGTCAAAATGAATGAAATTATGGAAATATTGCTTGTTAGAGTTGAGCCGTGTATGTTAGTATTGTAGCCGTGTGGTGTGTTGTGTAGTAGAAGTAATGGATTAATTGTATTTAGTATGTTTGAGTGTTGTTATGAAGTGTAGGAGTGGATGGAGGTCATGGAAGTTGTGTGATGAGGTTGTGGCCGAAAATGGGCTATTTTGTATGTTAAAGAATGAACTAGTATTATGTGGTATTTTAGTTGTTGTTGTCATGAATTCTATGATGGTAATGGAGTGTAATAATTCAAGTTAAAGTTGACATCGTTGTGGGGCTGTTTTGAAGCTAATGTAATTCCAATGTAGATTCATGCATTTGTGAGAATAATATTGTTAACATATAGATTGTTGATGTAGTTTATGAGTTTTGGAAGAAGGAAAGGTGTTGTTGTTGTGGCTCTCGGGTTTGGCTTGGTTTCGGGTGAATTGGAGTATTGTTTGGATTGTTTGAAATATTGTGTGAATTGTTTAAAGTATTCTTGAATATTGTTTGTATGGTTTTGGATTGGTAATCGAATGTATAAACATTGATGTTGATTTGAATGTAAGTAGTTGAAGTGAGTATAATGGAATGTTGATGAATTACGTAGAAAAGAGTTGTTAATGTTAGAATGCATTGTGAGTTGATTATTGATGTTGTAGTTTGGTTGTTGGTATGGTTGTTGATGAATTTGGCGAGTTGAATTCTCGGGGTGTTGCATTTATAGGGGAAATGCTGCCCAATTTTCTGTAGAATTTGGTATTCGTTTGGAATCGGGTTCCTAAATGCCTTAGCTAATGTTGGTATTTAATGGCACATTGTAGATCTTGTAAAGTTCGCGACGTAAGATTGGATTAGCTTCGAGAATAGACGAGGTATGTAAAGCTTGTCTTTCCTTTCTTCCGGCATGTCTTAGATCCAAGTAGGTTATGAAATGATTCCGAGGTGACTCTATTCTCACGGTCCGAGCATAATTACGATTCTTAACCGTCCCTTGATATTCATATGTTTGATATAGATGAGCTATGGTCCCTATGCCCCTTGTACGGTTGAATTTTTGAATATTGCATAAGAAGATTGTTTGTGTAAAGGATTTTTGCTTTTAAAAATGTTCCGTAACTACGAACAACCGTAACTTTCGCAGACGAGCTCGGATCGTCTCGAAACGTTCGTAGGAGGTTCTATAACGAGTAATAATCCTAATCTTCATAAGCGGGCCCGGATTGGTATGATGCTCGTCCGTGGGCCCCGAAACCTTTCTATGTTCGTTTGTAACGGTTTCTTTTGAAAGAACTTAATACGATTATCGTCTTAACCCTCAAGCGACTATTACTTAATTATCTACCGAGTCTGTAACGACGATTATGGTCATGATTCCTTCAATCTACTTCATATGATTTGGATATGTGCCTACGACATCTAAGTCCTAATTGATATGACCCCGAGCGGCAATCAGAGAAAACGTAATTTGACTATTGTTTGGCCTTTAAATGGAAGTTTGTTGATCATTCTGTCAAGTCGATAATGATGATCTGTATGTATGTGGTTTCTCACTATTCCACTCGTGCATGTCATGGTTACATCATTCACCGAGTCCCGGGCCGGGTATGTATTCGTGCACAGACTTTTGGGCATTATTCACCGAGTCCCTCACTAGAGGGCCGGGTACGGTATGTATATGATATTTCACCGAGCCCCTCACTAGAGGGCCGGGTACGGCATGTATGTGATATTTCACCGAGCCCCGAAAGGGCCGGGTACAACCGAGTCCCTCGTATAGGGCCGGGTACGGTATGCATATGACATTTCACCGAGTCCCTCACTAGAGGGCCGGGTACGGTATATATGTATATATATATATATATGATTACATGATGGCTATGTATGATGATTATATGATTTCACTCACCGAGTCCCTCAGTAGAGGGTATGCATATATGATGACATTATGATATGACACGGACATACATGATATATGATTTAAAGGCAAGTATTCCGTTTTCTCGTTTCCGATTTTTTCGATTTCTATTCTTGTTCTCCGTAAACCCCCGCTCAGTTATGATCCTGTTTATTGTATTCCATGCTTTACATACTCAGTACATATTCCGTACTGACCCCCTTTCTTCGGGGGCTGCGTTTCATGCCCGCAGGTACAGACGACTGTTTCGGTGAGCCGCCAGTTTAGGACCTCTATTCTGCTGTTGGAGTGCTCCCTTGTCCAGGAGCCCACATTTTGGTACAGACTTTTCTGTTATGTATATATATGTTTATTCAGGGGTACGGCGGGGCCCTGTCCCGTCATATGAATATGTTATTACTCTTAGAGGTCTGTAGACATGTCTGTGGGTTGTGGGTAGTATAGACAACAAGCGTTTGCGTTCGTACATTCCGTGTTATTTGTATGATATGTATATATGTATATGCCTCACCGTGCCTTTTCGGTATGTATAAATTCTTAGCATGTTTGCTATGAGTTGATTATGGTTGGTAGAAGGTACGAGTGCCCAGCTCGGGCACTAGTCACGGCCTACGGGGTCGGGTCGTGACAGTGAACCCCCGATTCCATTATAGAGCATTCATAAGCATTATGCCTCACCTTAAAGGAACTAGCATTATAAGGTGAGTGTACACAATGAACAACACCAAAGGATCGTAATTAGGATCATTAGCTTCATAGAAATACGATATCATGAACTTTAGAATCTTTAGACTTAGGCTCATCATTATCATTATCATACTCGTAACGTGTCTCTTTTGTTATCTCATGGGAAGCTCTTCATGAACACAAACTCATAATTTTTCTGGAATGTAAGAAGGTCATAGGGAGAGAGGGGAATTCATGCCATAGGAATCATGCCTTAGAAGGAAGGGACTAGCCTTACATACCTTTTCGTTTAGCTACGCTATCGCTTGAACGTTCCCCTCTAATATTCACGTTTCTACTTTCAAAAGAGTTCGTACTAATATTAGATAATCGATAACATAAGCATGCTTGAACTAAAGCTAGAGAAAATTGGGCAGCGTCTCCTTTATTTATACAACTTTCTCCACATCGTATAACAATCTCCCAAACGTCAATAATAACATTTATCATATCACAATCAACAATATTTATCAACCACACATTATTCAATTCACCTACTTCCATTTCAAGGGCCTCCACAACCATGGTCATAATATAACATTACCTTCGTCCTTATATAATGATTCTTCCATACTCTTAATAGCATTTATAACATGACTATACTCATAGTATATGAAGAATAATGATTCATACTAAGCTACTACTCAACAATGTCACTATTCTCATATTTGTAACCCATTTTCTATTTCCTTCCACAATCTAAGTCTTTTAACCCCTCAATACTCTAAATAACATGAATTGATCATAAAACTTACCTTTGATTGAGTAGAAATGGGTTTTGGATAGAAATACTCCACTTGGAGAAAAACCCTAGCTTCAATCCAAGTGATTTCTTGACTTCAAGCAACCCTCAATAGCTTCCTTACACTTGCTTTCCGTGGTTTGATGAAGTTGATCCTTGATTAGTCTTAGATTCTTGTAAAAGAGATGTGTAGAATATTCTAGAGAGTTGGAGAGAAGTGAAGAAGTGGGGAATTGAAAATAATGACTTGGAGTCTCATTTATATAACTTAAAAATTTGACCCGTTGGGAAAATATACGGACACTTATACGGTCCATATAAACTTATACGGTCCGTATAAGTGACCGTGAAATCACCCCAACAACAACTCATTTTTGTAACCATTATACAGCACATTATACGATCCGTTTAATTTTATACGGTCCGTATAAGTGACCATATAATCCCATCAGTGATGGACCTTCACTGTAATGGTTATACGGACTATTATACGGACCGTATAATATTATACGGACCGTATAATATTATACGGACCGTATAAATGGTCGTATAATCCATTTTCCTCCGATCTTGTTCTCGTCGACTCGTTTGATCTCCAATCCTTATGGAACCTTCTTAACACTTGTTTAACACTTCATTAACAATCTAAGGGGTGTTATAACTCTTTTTTAAGACATCATTAAGTCAACATTAACTCTGTACTTTGCAAATCATTTCCAATACACAACGTATACCTCGCCTTTCTTGACAAACTTCCTTCTCTTGCGTCAAACGTCTTTGAAATCGTAATTAGAACCATTAAATTCTACTTCTTACTTGTAGGAACATTGTATACTTTTTACCCTGCGTTAGTCTAACTATCATACGACGACATGAATTTTTCTGAACTGTAACATTCTTTTCCCATTTAGAACATTCGTCCTCGAATGTTAAGTTCTCGTTAATTCTACGAAAATTTCGCCAGAGTTTCTCCTGTAATATGGTGCTACCAGCCTGTCACAATAGCCCACATTAACAGTGCCTCACAAGGCCAAAACGCAATAGCAATAAATTTATGGCCACACACGACCAAAACACAAAGAGAAAGTGTCACAACCCAACCCCGTAGGCCGTGACTAGTGCCCGAGCAGGGCACCCATACGCGCTCACTAACCAAATTCGGCATACAAACGACGCGTACATAAATCCGTATCAGACGTGGCTCCAAACTAACGCATACAAACATATACTGCACCGAAGAAGGAAGGGTTGCGCTTTACATAGCCTATTTACGACTAAGGCATGCCAAAAGAAGGAAGGGTTGCGCTTTACATACCTCGATCACTTTTAACGCTAATCCAACTCAAGCTAATTCCAACCTACGTCTCGGGCTGCCCAAGATCTACAAATAAGTCATAATATGCCAAACATTAGCTATAGACATTTGGGCATTTAATTCCAAACTAGCCCTTAATTCTACAGAAATTTGGGCAGCATTTCCCCTGTAAATAGACCAACCCCGAGAATTTAACTCGCCAAATCAACAACAACAACAACAACAACCAACCTAGCAACATTAATAAGCAATCCGAAAGGCAATATAACATTAGTAACTCTCTTTTACATCATTCCACAACTTTCAATATATTCAATTCAACTAGCTTACATTCAAGCCAACATCAACGCTCATACATTCCAATACTAACTCCGAACCCATACCAACAACATTCAAGAACATCTTAAACAATTCATACAATATTTCCAACAATCCAACAATTGCTCCAATTTACCCGAAAACAAATTCCCAAACCCGAGAACCTCACTACAACACACTCCTCATTTTCAAATCATGATTTGCACCAACAATTCACATTCTAACAATGTCATTCTCATAATTATACAAGTTACATCAAATGTACAATAACCTCCAATTCAGTCCGCAACAATTACAACATCAATTTGAGTCATTAAACTTTCATTCTCATCATGGAATTCATAACGACAACCACTAAATCACGAAGCGATATTAATTCATTATTTGCCACACTACATGACCCATATTCGACCAACACTACACATGCACATATTGATGATTCTCATCCATTTCTTCACTCTACAACATTCAAAACATGCTAACTAAACTTCAATTCATTACTTCAACACAACACAACACACACACACCTACACGGCTATACACTACACACACAACCTCAACTCCAACATGCCATATTTCATGAATTTCCTCCATTTTAACATACTACAACATACATACACCATTCATAACACATAAAACATGATTAAATCTTACATTTCTTCCTTCAACTTCACAACTAGCTAGGGTTTGCGAATGACACAACGAATGGTTGAATGACCCGAAAAACACTTTCACGTTACTTAGGGACCTCCAATTAGTGGATTTGCATCAAGGAAATAATTTTGGAGTGGCTAAAATTGAACTCCAATTTTTAGGGTCTTGGCCGAGAGCCTCCCTTTGTCATCCAAGGTTCTTTCTTTTTTTTTTCTAAGTGTAGTGGATGGAAAAGATGACTACTTGGTCATCCTTTAAGCTTATATGTATATTGCACAAGTGTCCATGGCCCACACATGGGTTGGACCAATTAAATTTGGCAAAGTGTGTGGGCCATTTCCATAGCCACACGGCCAAAGGCCTAATTTTGCATGATTTCCAACTTTCAATTATACCACTTTTGGTCCCAAATTTTCCTAAATGTTCCATACCAATAAACTCATGAACAACTTGTGTCTCAAAACGAAATCGAAGGTCAAAAGTCTCGACATTGTATCCCGGAATGGTTTTGTCTCTAACCTGTCATAGTCAATCCAAATTGTCCCAATGTACGAAAATGCGGGATATAACATCCTTCCCCCCTTTAGAACATTCGTCCTCGAATGTTCGACTAGTCTTATAAAGCCGTATAAGGATCTCGGGGGAAGTTCCTTTTATTACCATAGCATGCAGCCGTATCTGTCAATCATATTCCTTCTTTCCTTCTTTATCTCGTTGTCAATTTCTCAAATCATCTCTTTATCTTTAACTCGAACTCTCTTATTGTTCCTTTGCTTAGATCTCGTCTTTCAACTTTCCGGTCACCCATTATGTTGCAATCCTTACATCTTGCACTTGCATTTCTCGCATCCGCTTCCCCCCTTAGGGGTGTGCTTATATTATTACCTGATTATTTGCCTTATGTCCGCATTTCCCATTCCAAGTAGGCGGTACTTTGATCCCGACGTTCCGATTCCCTGATCTTCCATCTACTCACTTTCTTCCCTTTTCCACATATCATTGCATTCGAACCACCCAAACTTGACCTGTAATAACCACAACATCGCTTGCCTTATAGTATTTTGTGCTTATCTATACAATCGTTGCTCACTTCGAGCTTCGTTACATTCGTCCAATTAATGTCTTCCTATACCGTCACGTTGGTTCCCTAATACACATATCTAAATAAAACCAGTGTATGAGACATTACACACATACGTGTATACGCAACAGCTATCGTCTCACTTACAAAATATTTCCCAACACCTGTTCGAACTCACCCCAATTCCAAAATCGTGACACATCTCCTTCCTCTTTTACCGGTCTAATCGCTCGTTCTACGTGACCACTTAAGGTTACGACCCACTCCGCACACTCTAACTTCCTTTGGATTACTTTAGCTTCTCATTTGCCTCTTTCGTCCGAATTTGTGAGATTTTCGTAAAACTTCCTGCGGGGTCACCCATCCCAATATTTCTCTCACTTCAAAGACGCTTAACCTCGGGATTCTGATGAAGTACGGTGCTTTAATATTAGTCTGATAGCGTTCACGTCACCGCACAACCTTCAACACACAACCTGGAGTAAATTGAAGTCTTACGCTTTCAAAACGTTCACGACACAATTACCGCTTTACCCTTTCTCGATCCCCCGCGTTCACCTTTCGCTTACGAATACGATTACCTTCCGTCCTCGACTTCCGCATTCACTATAATGGTAAACATACCTTAATCGCCTTAATTTATAAATACCGATTATCGTTCTTAAATTTCTCGCTAACGGCTATTAAATATCAACCATACAAAGAATATACATACATAATAACACACATCTCAAGAAGATTCATATACCCGTAGCCGCATCCGGTGACGCTCCTTGCTCCCGTTTATTGGCCAACGCATATAAGCGGCCCCAAGGACCGCTTAAAACCGGAGGCTCCGCCACGGACCGCTCGGTGCCGGCATACCCCGCCCGAGGGCGCATAGTCGCAAGGACGAACCAAACCGACCCTAGGCCGAGCCGGCCCCACCGAACCACCTCTCGTACGGACACTCCTCATAACATGGCCTTGACGGCCGCAAGTGAAACAAGCGCTCGTAACGCGACGGCAATCTCCTAGATGGTGTTTGCCGCACCGAGGCACCGTGTGACAAACGTCTCGTCCGGCTCGAGCCCTCCGCCCGACCGCAAACTTCGTGAGTCTGTAGCCATGACCACCGAATAACCCTCGCTCCGATCTCCTACCGGCAAACCGTGGGGGTGTGTGCCCCGTGGCCGGCCGGGGAGGATATCATCCCTCGCCGCCGCCGAGGCCGCCCGCCCCCCGAAAATCCCTGCACACCCGGATGACTAGGCCCTTTCTGGCTGGCCCCTTTTCATTAACCCCATCAGCCGGCGCCGCGCGTCGGTCCTCCATACCTCGGGCGTGGTCCAGATAAGGGCAATATCCATGCCGGCCGGGCCGCCATCACCAAGCAGTCACAACGGGCATCGGGTCCACCCCCCACTATACACGGCATCCGTCACCATGCCCACATAAGGGCGCATATCCGGGCCGAATCGAACTCTAAACTGCATCCCCGACCGGCCTACCCCTTTCTTCAACAAGGTGAATCGGTCTACCCGGCCCGCCACCTCCGAGGTAGAAAATGGGCCAGAAGGCCTCTCGTAAACCGCCCCATACGGCCGAGGGGCACCCTCGCTCGGGACAAAGCATCAAAGACTCGTACCAATTAGCCGCTACATCGTGCAACCGAGATGACGCCAACTCGACCCCGACTTCGTCTGAAGCACTAATCAATCGCAGGTACGCCTTGTAACTGCCGACGAACTCATGAGGGTCCTTCGGCAAGCTTGACCCGAAAAACTCGGGTACAGCTGTGCGAAAAATCACGGCCCTTCCGATTATCGTCCTCGTCTACGCGATCATCCCCTACCCCTTTCCAGAACCTCGCCCGCTACCAATCGAGTCAATAATCGGATCTGCTTCTCGCAGTCCCATCCTCCGCCCCCGGCCGGGGAGCCGGAGGCGCCGGCGTCGGTACCGCGTGTCACGACCCGCCCTCCGTGCCGTGGATCTGTGCCCCACTCAGCACCCAAACAAACTTAAGAACCGTATTAAACGATATTATTCGTACCAAGAATCGATAGCATACATCACACAAATACCGAAGCGAATGCTGTCTCACGCGTCGCCCGTGCGTAATTATCATATCAAAATAAAAACCGGCGGAATGCACATCGCCCGTACATACACATACATACAAACACGTGGGCCATATCGCCATAGCAAACCTCGGGGGCCGTTTAAGGATGCAAATCGAATCATATACGAACAAACCGGACCATGACCCACAAATATGACTACAGTTCTCACAAATGTACGTAACATACGAACATATGACGGGACAGGCCCCACCGTACCCGAACAACACAAATGTACGTAATATACATAGCAAAACATATATACCAAGTGTGGCCCGGACGAGGGAGCACCTCAAAAGTAGCGTAACGGGTAGCCTAAACCTGATCGCCCAACCGAGCGTCCGTACTCCGCGGCATGAAACGCAGCCCCCGAAGAGCAAGGGGTCGCACGAAAGAAGTACCGAGTATGTAAAGCAGTAGGTACAGGCATCCAAACCATGACCGGAGTCGAAGATACAAAACAAGTACGGCAAGTAAATATCAAAACTCGTGCGGAATGCGAGTATACAAATGCGGGGAACAAAAGTCATGCATAGGGTCAGAACGTGGTCACCCCCCGACGCGGTGCCACAACACATCATACTCGTAAGTTTTCAAATCTCCGTACATCTCCGAACACATCATAACATCACACACATCAAATCATCGAATATATCGATGCCATATCACATCATAACACCATAAACGGTAACCGGCCCTATGGCGAGGTCCCGAAACCGTAACACATCATACCGCCGAGTGTGTCATAAAGCGCACGATCACAAAAATCGGCCCGGTACCGGCGAACGAAATCATAATCATTGGCACGAGCGCAGTAGTAAACCATACATATCAAAAGTAAGTTCCGTGACTCGACACATAATTTCACATATACGAACACATTAGGACCGAAGGCTCAAAATGCAGTATCGAGTCTACTGAATTAATATACAAAAGTCGCGGACTTTTAAGTTATCAATTTTTCGAAAAGTACATCGTAGGTTATTCTTAAAAAATTTAGCATCATTCATTACGCAATGAGCGTTCAAACGACATTATAGGACATTTAAAAAAAAAAACGAACCTTGGAGTCATAGGCAAACACTTCCTTCTCATAGCGTACGAAAACGAATCAAACTAATCAACAGGGGAAGTCTCGGACTTGCGTCCCACCCCGGGTCAAGTCGAGGCGGCGAAATAGATTACAAACAAGAGGCTCCATAAGGTTATTCATAAGAGTTTCTAGCGATTCGAATACATTTGCGAAGTTACAAAGGTTTAGGCATTCTTTTAGCCAAACATAAGATTGTAGTTCAGTTTGCAGACCGAATGAATAGTATGCTAAATCGAACTCGGATTTCCAACGTTTTTCCCCGAGGTTCCCAAATTTTTCCTAG